>NC_087214.1:70892747-70895247 GCF_015104395.2 Macrobrachium nipponense
TATGTATATATATAGGTATATATGTATTTAGTATATCTATATAAATATATATATATATATAATATATATATATATATCGTATATATATAGATATATGCATATATGTATATATATAGATATATAATATATCTATATATTAACATATAATAATATATATATATTATATATTATATATATATTAGATATATATTTATATATATTATATTTATATTTATATAATATTACATATGTAATATATATATATATATATATATATATATTATACTATAGAATATACCTGTACATGTATTTATATATATATATTATAATATATATATTATATATATATATTATATATATTAACATATATAATAGATATATTTATTTATATATATATATATAAATATATATATTATTCTATTATATTATATATATAATATATATATATATATTATAATATATATATATAATATATATAACATATACATGTACATGTATATATATATATATATATATATATATATATATATATATATATATACATATATATCATATATATAATATCATATATATATTTATATATATATATACTATATATATATATATATATATACACATATATACAAGATTATCTTGTATATATATATATATATATATGTAATATATATATATATATATAGATATATATATATATATATATATATCATATATATATATATAAGTAATATCTAGTGTAATATACTATAGATATATAAATATATATATAATATAGATATATTATATATATATATATAAAATACATGTACATGTATATATATATATATATATAATAGATATATATATATATATATATGTAATATATACATATATATATATAGATTATATATATATAATATGTAATATTATACTATATATATATATATATAGATTATATATATATATCTATGTATATATATATAATGTAACATATATAATATATTATATATATATATATATATATTATATATATATATATATATATTATATATATTATATATATTTAACATATATATATATATATATATTAAGATGTATATATATATATATATATTATTTTTTTGTATTTATTTAATTAATAAATATATTATAATATATATATATATAATAATATAATATATTATATATCTATATTTTAAATATGTATATATATTATGTATATAAGATTATTATACATATATATATATATATATATATATTATATATATATTATAATATTAAATATTAATTGTATATATGCATGCATACAGGGTGTTTCGAAATTAGAGCCCCCCCCCTCTACCGCATAAACTAAAATTGGTATGGACAAAAAGAAAATTAATTCAGAACAGGTATTTATTTAAGTTTCTGTCTGAGTATTTAATATCTTGTGTGGCCTCCATCTGCTTGTACCACAACCTGCATTCTTGAAGGGTATGATTTTAGCAAATCGCAAAAAAGCTGAGACTCAAACTCCATTTCCCTGAACACGTCGGTCACCTCTCTTCGCAGGTCGTCGAGGCTTGGTATACCTTCATAGTTCACTGTGCGCGCTTCAACACGATCCTTTAAGATACTACCAATATTTTCACACACATTAAGGTCAGGCGAGCTACCTGGAAATTCACTTGACGAGAAAAAATCGATACCACTGTTTCGAGCAGCTCCTGTGTCTGAAGAGCCTTGAAACATGATCCCTTATCATGCAAAAATGGGACTTCTTCAACGGATAACACATTTTCAGGATCTCTGAGGAAAGGAAATACTCCACCGGTAAGCACAGTTTCTCTGAAGTATTCGCCATTCCATGACTGTCCTTTTTCTTTGATGATCCACATTAACCATTTGGCTGTGAAACAGAGAAAAATTCCCAAACATTTAGGATATTTCACAACTTGGTGATAGCGTACGTCATCGCCGATATCATCCAACTTTGCAGCCCAAATGATGTCATTTTTATAATTTAACTTTCTGATGTGTAAATGAAGAATTCATCTGATGCGGCAACATGGAGAAAGTCAGCTTCATCCCAATCTTTAAGAAATGAACCATAAAACCATGCACAGTCTTCTCTCTGTTGCTGAGTGATGTTGGGCTTGTTGATAATGTGAAATGGCTTGATACTAGATTTTTTCAACTCACGGTATACAGCACTATAACTTCCCTTCTTTCCCAGTTTTGTTTCTAGTTCAAGCGCCAATTTGCGTAAAGACTTTCTTGGTCTACCCACTGCCTCAGCTATGATGTCTTTTGACTCCTGAGAAAGGACTTCAGGCTTTCCAAGATTCTCACTCTTTTCATGATGACAGTCATATGGATTTTGTTCCAGTTTCTTTTAACAAAGGATTCATCTCTTTTAATGTATTTAGCTATCCAGGAACGTGAGATGAAGGATGCACCAGCATCCCTGGCCTTTCTGAAGGTTATAACCCGGATTTGGTCAGTCCATCTGAATTCCTCAGAGTCGTTAGCCATGGCTGTATCTAACTCCGTCACTCAGTCTGAA
>NC_087214.1:70900247-70937747 GCF_015104395.2 Macrobrachium nipponense
CCACTCCAGTACCAGCGATAAAAACCTAAATATACCTCGACGATACCGGGCTGATACCGAGAGAGAGAGAGAGAGAGAGAGAGAGAGAGAGAGAGAGAGAGATACTGTAAGTGCTAATGTGTTTCTTTGGCCTCGTGAATATCGCCATCTCTCCCGCATGGCTGACTTGCTCGCGCACTTGCTTGCTTGCTTGATTGCTTGCTTGCTTGCTTGCTTGCTAGCTGGCTGGCTGCTTGTTGCCTCACGAAGAATGGGAGCATGATGAATATGATGACTATGATCATGATTTTGATGATGATGGATGATGGAGACTCTATTCTCAAGAATGTGGAGTTTTGAATATATGTATATATATTCTTGGCGGGGAATATTTTTGGCTTGCTTAGGTTGGCAAATACGAAAGAGATTGGCATACTGGGTTTCTGCCTATTACTTTTCTGGGGCATTTTCTTATATGCAACATATATATATATATATATATATATATATATATATATATATATATATATATATATATATATACTATATATATATATACATACACATACAAGAGATAAATCAAAAGAAAAACACAAATTACATCCCAAAAACAGATCATCGTTTAAAAACGGGAAATTCTGTTCAGAAGTTCTCATTTTCAGGTCTGCGAAATCATGTCATTAGCAATTATTCGTATGCTAATTAGGCAACCCCCCAACCCCACCCAGACTCCCCCCCTACCCACCTCTCCATACCCCTCATCATGAGGCAGGTCGACTAAATCGCAGTGATGGCTAGAGGACGCCGATGCTTTTAAATTTCCAATTAATATTCACGCCCTGATATATTTCCAAATGGCGTTTTCTCTGCTGTCCAGGGCACCGGAAAATATGCAAATAATAATAAATACAGCTTCATGATTTTCTACTTTTTGTTTGGGGGGGGATGGGGGAGCCCACTAGGAAAATTTGTGTATAAATTATTACTGTATGGAAATTGCTTATTGAATTTTGACCTCGTCTGACCTCGTTTGACCTGATGGTATCCAAAGAGGATTAATTTCTCCAGAACTGATGGCCTTCAGACAGTTTTTGGATGGTTAATTTAATTTCAAAATGTCAGTATTTTTTTGTAATTGGTATTTGAGAATACATAACAGAATTTAAATTGAGTCTTATGGATTCAGACAAGTTTGTTAATGGTTAAATTAATTTTTGAAAATCAATATGCATTTTTTTTATTGATATTTGAGAATCCGTGACAGAATTTGAATTGAGTCTCTCTGTTGTGACATCCGTCTACAGCAAATCCTTGCTGTCGATTCAAGCTTAAGGACGTACGGTTGCTCTCTCTCTCTCTCTCTCTCTCTCTCTCGGATAAGATACTTGAAAGATGTTTAGAACGCTGATAAAACTCAGCCTTTCCAGTAATAGGATTTAATCATTCCTCGCATGCTTTGGCAAATCTCCTATTCCTTATCGTGGTTCAATGGGGGAAATCCGGCTTCTTTTGTGAAGCTTCCAGGAATAGTATAGTATAATCACTGAAAGGGAACAGATGTTATCCTCTCGTTCAGGTACAGAAGCTTAATTTTTAATGGTCTTTGTAAAGGCATATGTATATATATATATATATATATATATATATATATATATATATATATATATATATATATATATATATATAAAGGTATATGCCGCAAAGAAAATACACAACGGAGTATCCGCGAGATCTTTCGACGTTCAAACATCCTTTACTTAGTTCATCTGCTAAGTAAAGGACGTTTGAACGTCGAAAGATCTCGCGGATACTCCGTTGTTTATTTTCCATAGTGGCATTTACCTTTATTTATGGATTTGTCACGTTCTAACTTTCGTGATTCAGTTATACATAAATACATATCTGAATTTCTGACTCACTTCAGGATGCAGGTCTTTCAATCTTGAGCGTTGCTTTTCCTGACGGCGTCGCAAACTCATCAATCAATCAATCCATCAGTCAGTCGTTTCTCAAATCAAAAGTTCCAGGGACCAATGACAAAAAGACAAGAAAAAGTAAGACGAAGAAGATGTCGATCTCAAATGTAAACAAACCCTTTTCCCTCAATGAGTGAAGACCTGTGTCCTCCGGTCCAAGTTTCCTGTCAAAACGACATCTTCCCCTCGACAGGATGTTTTTGCTCTGCTTCTCGTAGGAGGGAGGGTCCTCCTCGGCCGGACGGACCCACAGAGAAAGAGAGAGAGAGAGGTGGGGGCGGGAGGGGGAGGGAGGGGGGGGGGGCTGGTGGAAGAAAACACCTGTGGAATATTTTCCAGGAGTTTAAGTCTGTTTTGATCTTAGCGTACGTGTTTTATAGGTTTTATTTTGTGTGTGTTCGCAGCTTCATAGACAGGCTCTCTCTCTCTCTCTCTCTCTCTCTCGCTGAGAAAGTGAAAAAGAAGAAATACTGGTTTTTCAAAAATATCTTTTTTTTTCTCTCCTTGAAAAAAAAAATAATTCTGCATGTGTGTTCATTTATAACCCTGTTCCTGCATATATAATCTCAGACACACACACACTCTCTCTCTCTCTCTCTCTTCTCTCTCTCTCTCTCTCTTTCCCTCCCCAATCTCCATCTTGCCCCTCTCTCAAAAGCCCTTATGTTAAACAGACACAAACTCAAGTCACCAGCAGATTCTCGCCACCATCCCCATCCACCCCCTCACCTCTCTCTCTCTCTCTTCTCTCTCTCTCTCTCTCTCTCTCTCCTATTAGCCGATCTCACTTCAGTTCTGGAACACGCCACGAACAACCAGGGCCAAACTGGAAGTTATTCCTCCCCTCTGTCACAAACTTACGCGGCAAGTTCAGTAGCCGAATTGTGTTTGTGTTTGTGCGTGTATGTTTGCGTTCACGTTTGTGAGTGTTTGTGGCCTCTCTCCAGACGAGGCAGGAAGGAGGTGGGAGGTAGGAAGGAGAGGCGCCAAAATGTTTGCATCAGGAGCACATTCGATTGACAAGTGCCTGATAGAAGGGGGCGCTTGTTCGCCCTTGTAAAGTATCCTTGGTGGGATTTTCTTGTAGTATTGATTCTTGCTATCCTTATTGTCATTTATTTTTGGTAGTGATTCTCGCGAAAGGAAAGGTAAAACGGAGCCACAACTACTCTACCAAAAACTTCATAGTCATTGTGCAACTACCTTTACAACTATACTATGCAGCCATTCATCAACTACTCCACAACCACAGTGACCTAGCTACTCAGTCGTAATTCTTTACGTCGAAGAGTCCCTGTAAGAGGAACTCTAAGAGGATATCTGCAAGATGGCTTCCAAGAGGAACTCTAAGATGACTTCCAAAAGGACCTCTGAGAGGACTTCCAAGAGGACCTCCAAGAGGACCTCTAAGAGAACTTCTAAGAGGACCTCCAAAAGGACCTATAAGAAGACCTCTGAGAGGACTTCTAAGAGGACCTCTAAGAAGGCCTCCAAGAGGGTCGAATGAAGTCTTTTGGATTTATGAAGTGACAGGTAAAAAAAGATAAAAAAAGTAGTCCAATAAAAGTACACTAAAACATGAAGAGTATTTCTAAGTGGACCTCCAAAGAGCTACATTGAGCCATCAAGAGCTTCCTCTCTGGGAAAACGTTCAGGGAATTAACGCTGACCCGAATTCCCCGGCTTTTACTAGCCTGGGAAAGTGGAGGTAGGTATATTTTAATTGTCCCTCCTCCGAATTAAACTTATTTAAACGGAGGAGAGAGAGAGAGAGAGAGAGAGAGAGAGAGAGAGAGAGAGAGAGAGAGAGAGGGACTACATTTTAGTTTGAATAAAAAAATTTTTTTCTTGGGAACGAAAAAAAGATATAACCTTTTCATCTAATGGAGGTTGTATTCGGGTAAAATAAAGGAGAGAGAGAGAGAGAGACAGGGAGAGAGAGACAGAGAGAGAGAGAGAGAGAGAGAGAGAGAGAGATCGAGGGGAGGTGATTACTTTTTGGCTTAAGTAAGGCGAAAATTTTTCTTGGGGAACTAGGATTAAGATATAACCTTCTTTTCACCTAAGGGTGGTTGTATGCAGGGAAAACAAAGGAGAGAGAGAGATAGAAGAGAGAGAGAGAGAGAGAGAGAGAGAGAGAGAGGGAGAGAGAGAGAGACAGACAGACAGACAGACAGACAGAGAGAGAGAGCAGAGAGCAGGAACTACATTTTGACATGAGTTAAAACTTTCATTGCCTTGGAACGAACATTTTATTCAGAGAGAGAGAGAGAGAGAGAGAGAGAGAGAGAGAGAGAGAGAGAGAGAGACCTTACAGACCTTACATCTTGTTCGGGTTGCCCCAGGTCCCTCAGTGTGAGGCACCTCTTATGTCTACCAGAGAGTTGCTAGTGCATCTTCCGGTATATTTTGCATCTTCCAATCTTGGATGGTCTGGGATGCAGTTTAGATATTTGTCGAGCTTATTCTTAAACACATCTACGCTCACTCCTCATATATTCCTCAGATGAGCTGACAACGCATTGAATAGACGCTGCATTATCGATGCTGGTGCGTAGTGGATTAATGTCCTGTGTGCTTTCCTTATTTTTCCTGGTATAGTTTTGGGCACTATTAATCTACCTCTGCTTGCTCTTTCTGATATTTTTAGCTCCATGATGTTTTCGGCAATTCCTTCTATCTGTTTCCATGCCTGAATTATCATGTAGAGTTCTCTTCTCCTTTCTAGACTATATAATTTTAAGGATTGTAGTCTTTCCCAGTAGTCAAGACCCTTAACTTCTTCTATTCTAGCTGTAAAGGACCTTTGTACACTCTATTTGTGCAATATCCTTTTGATAGTGTGGGTACCATATCATATTGCAATATTCATGTGTTTAGCTTTTCTTGTTTTGAAGTGCCATAACAACATTCCCATTTTTGCTTTACATTTTGCCAATAGAATTGCTATTTGATCATTGCATAACATGTTCCTATTCAACATCACACCAAGGTCTTTAACTGCTTCCTTATTTGTGATTGTCTCATTATTAGGTCCCCTATATGCATATAGCTTTCCTTCTCTGTCTCCATAATTTACTGATTCAAATTTATTAGAGTTAAATACCATTCTATTTACCTCTGCCCAATCATATACTTTATTAAGGTCTCTCTGTAGCGCATTCCTATCTTCATCACAAGTAATTTCTCTACTTATTCTTGTGTCATCGGCGAAACTACTCACTACCAAGTCCTTAACATTACTGTCTATGTCTGCAATCATATTAACAAACAGTAATGCAGTTAACGCCATACCTTGTGGCACACCGGATATTACCTTAGCTTCATCCGATTTCTCATCGTTTGCAATAACTATCTGTTTTCTGTTGTGTAAAAATTCTTTTAACCATCATCCTACTTTATCCACTATATTATGTTTTCTAATGTTTTTCTCTAATATATTATGATCTACCTTGTCAAAAGCTTTTGCAAAGTCTAGATAAACCACATCTGATTCATTTCCGCTTTTCATATTTTTGTATATGTATTAAACAAATTATTTTTTATTAAATGTTTCATAATATTTTTCTTCATTACCCTTTCATACACTTTCATAATATGTGATGTTAGACTCACAGGCCTACAATTACTTGCCTCTAGTCTTGATCCACTTTTGAAAGTAGGGGTAATATATGCTAATTTGTGTTCATCATAAATCTTGCCTGTATCTAAACTTTGTCTTAATAATATTGCAAGTGGCTTTGCGATAGAATGAACTACTTTCTTTAACAAAATAGCAGGGACACCATCAGGCCCTGCTGCAGCTCCATATTTAATTTCATTAATAACCTGCACAATATTAGCTTCATTAATATCTATGTCTGCTAAATATTCACTATTTTTATCCCTTACTTCTGTATCATTATCTTCATTATCAATTCTAGGGATGAATTCTCTCTTATATCGTTCTGCCAATATGTTGCATATTTCCTTTTTTTCATTCGTTAATCTCCCTTCAATTCTTAAAGGGCCTATTTCTATTCTTCTTTTATTCATCTTTTTCGCATACAAGTACAATAGTTAGGGGTTTTGCTTGATATTTACTAGGGTTTTTTCTTCCATGTCCCGTTTTTCATTTTCTTTTGATTGTATAATCTCTTGTTCTGCATTTTCTATCTTACTTTTTAGTTCCATCACTTTCCATGCATTTTTTTATTTTGCAATACTTTTTTTCTACTTTCTGATTTTCTGGAACAAGATCCTTCTGTCTCTTGGTATGCATGACTGATGTTTACTTTTCTTCTTCGGTATATATTTATTCACTATTTTCTCTAATATTTTATATATTTCCCATATCCTTCCCACTTTTTCATTTCTTGCTTATCTCTGTTTTCACTTGCTTTGGAATGGACTGTTAATTCTATGACATTATGGTCTGAAATACTCGCATTATAAACTATTATTTCTTTAACATAATTCACCTCGTTCACAAATACTAGGTCTAAAGTATTTTCCTTTCTTGTTGGCAGGTGATTTATTTGTTGAATGTTGTATTCTAGTAGCATATCTAATAGCTTTTAGAATTGCCTCTTATCTTCTGCACTGCTATTACTCTCTTTTTTTATATGTATAAATACAACCACAATCTCCTATTCGTTCTTTCCAGTCTACGAAAGGAAAGTTAAAGTCACCGGATAGGAGAATAGTCCAGTCCTTGTGATTTCTACATATATTATCCCATTTTTCTATTATTGTGTCAAACTCGTTAGTATTAGGGGTCTATATATTACTATGTTCATTAATTGTTCAGATTCAAATTCTACTGCTATTAGTTCACATTTTGAGTCACTATATTTCTCATATATTTTTCCTTGTTTTTTGTCTTTCCCATATATCGCGGTTCCCCCTTGATTCCTATTTTCTCTATCTGATCTATAAGTTTGGAACCCAAAGAGAGAGAGAGAGAGAGAGAGAGAGAGAGAGAGAGAGAGAGAGAGAGAGAGAGAGAGAGAGTTGTAAGACGAACAATTTGCTTAAATGTGTTCTCGTTACATTAAGATAATTGTCAACTTGAGATGACAGTTCTAAGTACTGTGGAATGAAGCTAGTTGCTTGACTAGAATATATATATATATATATATATATATATATATATATATATATATATATATATATATCATACATATATATATATATATATATATATATATATATATATATATATATATATATATATATATATATATATATATATATATACTCATGTTAAAATGCAAGCAATTATTTAAATATATCTGCCATTTTCATGTGGAATTCCTTGCCATTTCAATTCATAAGTTCGAATAAATGGCTTCGTAATTATCCTTTTGATTTATTACCCCGTCGACTGGGTCTATTCTCCTCCACCATGCAGTGTGTGACCTCTAATCTAATATTTTTTTTCTTGACAAGAAATTGTAAGATCATTGCACTGTGAACTTTGCATTGAAGTCTTATTCCTAAGGGTTCACACTCGGTACTAATGAGATATTGATGTAAATTGATATATTTTTTGGCTTGAATTCAGATCTTGATAAAATATTATTTTTTATCTTTTAATGCGCTGAAATATTAATCATATGATAGAATATTATTTTTTAATTATTGAATCTTGAATAACAAATTGATTCCATTATTTTTGATGGAAATTTAACTTTTTTTGAAAGAGGGTCAAGATTTTCGTATGTGGAAATTATGCAAATGGGATTTTTATCATTGCAAAATATATGCAATGTTTTGCAATAGATAAAATAAATTTTTTACGACCATCATGATGTAGAATCATTGTCTCATTATCAAGCTCTCTCGTAATAATTTATTCCTGATTCATTCATTAGTTTTTTTAATAGAAAATAGAAAAAACACAAAATTTGCTAAAATGTTTATAAATAAAATTTGTTAAATTTGGTACCAAACTTAAAAAATTTATTTTTCACTTAGTCTACAATTTATTTTCCTTTAAAAACTAGAGATCAAATGACTATACACAAATTTTTGTTGAATTGAATTTGTCAAATTTACTCCTGGATCTCGTAGAAAACGGAAGAAATCAAAGAAAATGGGACAGATTCTGCTAATCGTTATATACCAAATCAATCCTTGGTTGTCATGATACTTGTGAATGTGGAAGTGATGTTGCTACGTAATTATTTATGGCTGTTGCATGTCTTGGAGTGTCTCGTTTCCTTGCAGATTCATTTTTGTAGAATACCTTCGATTCCCGTGTCCATTTACTGTTTATGTCTTATGTTTATGTATTATAATATATATTTTTTTTGTCTGGGAATTTTTTTTCACATTATAATGAATTAGCTAAGGGACCTCCCTTTGAAAGAAAATTGGAATATTTCTCTTCTATAGAATGGGTGTTATGATCTGCTTATTCTAACATCTCTCTCTCTTGTAGATTTGATGCTGTGATCTGCATATACTATATATATATATATATATATATATATATATATATATATATATATATATATATTAGTATGTATATATATATATGCCTATATATATATACACACATATATATATTATATATATTATATATATATATATGTTATATATATATATACCCTATATATATACACACACACACACACACACACACACACACACACACACACACACACATATATATATATATATATATATATATATATATATATATATATATATATATATATATGTATATATGTATGTATATATCTTCTATGGAATGGATGCTAAGATCTTCTTACACTGATCTCTCTCTCTCTCTCTCTCTCTCTCTCTCTCTCTCTCTCTCTCTCTCCCCTGAGGCCCGAGAGGACCTATTCAGTGTCCTTCCAGCACCACCGCCACCAAAAAGCAGCGGAGTCTACGACAAAAGAAGGTCATTATCTCCTGGAGTCCAGTAGATCGAAGGAGGCCGGGTCTCCCTCTTGGAGGATCATATAGGATCGCCTCCGGTGTTGAATGGAGCGTCCCTAGCCAAAACAAGGGTTCCTTTCCTTTCCTTTCCTTCTTCGTTCGTCTTCTTTTTCTTCTTCTTGGTGAAGAAATCTGAAGGCGGGGGGGGAACGTGGGGTGTGGGAGAAAGGGGGGGGGGGGGGGGGGCTGGAGGGGCTAGTTTATAAAGAGGTCCATCCAGAGGTCTCGTCTCGTCTCGTCTCGCGAATTGAGAGACAAGTTGCGAGAGTGTTTTCTTAACTCTCGCTCTCTTCTCTCCTCTCCCTTAGTATTTATCTGTCGCTTCTGTTGCTTTGGTTTCTGGGGTACCCTTGATGTTGTAGCCAGCCCCTGACGTATATAGAAAACTAAAATTACACACACACACCACACTATATATATATATATATATATATATATATATATATATATATATATATATATATATATATATATATATATTCTATATATATAACATATATATACATACATATACATACAATATATAAATATATATATATATATGTATATTATATATATATATATATATATATATATATATTCTAATATAATATTATTTTATATAATATATTCATTTGTACACTGTACATATTTACACATTTAAACATTTAAACATAATTTGTATATTTGTGCAGAACATGTCTATAAACAATGTATTCATGAACACTCAACACACCCACCCACACACACACACACAAAATCATATATATA
Source organism: Macrobrachium nipponense (assembly GCF_015104395.2). Taxonomy (NCBI): domain Eukaryota; kingdom Metazoa; phylum Arthropoda; class Malacostraca; order Decapoda; family Palaemonidae; genus Macrobrachium; species Macrobrachium nipponense. The sequence goes on from NC_087214.1 coordinate 70,909,883, forward strand.
TTTAATATATATATATATATACTAATATATATATACATATATTTATAGTTAAAAAATCACAGTCGATGCACGTGACTTCATAAAAAGCGAATACCACGGGAAATGATAGTCAGGAATCCAAGCGCTTTCGTCTTTATTCAGACATCGTCAAGGAGCTACTAAAGTACAATCGGAGAGGAAGGCCTCAGGTACAAACAAGATCAGGAATACCAGATGGTTAATTATCAAAAGGGTAAAAATTAAAAGGGATAATCCAGGATTATCGGATATCACACGGTCACAAACTTAAACAGATTCTGACCCTAACCGAAATTACAAAGTATCTTTACAGTCCAAAACATGTAAAAACTGAATATATTAATTTTGTTGCTTATATTTATCTACAACTTTTTTCATTATGAAAGCATCAAGTTTAAATAAACCAAGACTTAAATTTAGAACATTTCTATTATTTGACTTGATAAAACAAGATTCAATGATATTCCTTTTAACTGTGTCATTACATGGACTAAGGCTCTTGCTTTGACTCCAGTTAAATAGGATGGCGGTCTAAATCTCTCATTATGTACAAATGAATGCATTTCGATTATTTGCCCAGTTCTCACAGAATATTTTGATGTTTGCTTAAGACGCTGTGAAAGAGATTTGCCAGTCTGTCCGTAATAGATTTTATCACACTTTTTGCAAAGGAATTTCATATATGCAGCCTGGAAGATCTTTAGGAGAATTTTTGATTACTAAACTCTGACATTAATATTACTGAAAAACAACATTTATGTTAAAAAGCTTTAAAATTCTAGGAATATCTAAAAACCTTTCATCATAAGGTAATTTTAGAATGTTATGCTTACTAAATTCAAGTTGTCATTAGTTGAATAAAAATGTTTTTCTAGCTCTTTTCCATGCCACATCTACAAAAGTCCTTGGGTATTTAAGTTTCAATGCAATATCATAAATAGTTTTAATTTCAGCGTCAAGAAACTGCGGGCTACAGACACGTAAAGCCCTTAGGAACATCCCAGAAAAAACAGAGAATTTAACATTTGATGGTGATTGGAGTAGTAATGAACAAAAGAGGCAATATTAGTTGATTTTCGAAAGACTGAAAAGGTGAAATTTCTATCAATTTCTATGGAACAGTTACATCAAGAAAATTCAAATTACAATTTCTTTCTTCTCTACAGTAAATTTTATAGAAGGGACTAAATTATTGAGATTATTAAGGAATTCCTGGAGGTTTTCGTGAACTGGCCAAATACAGAAGATATCATCCACGTATCTAAACCAAATAACTTTTTGGGGCAAAATTCTTGGTAAGAGTTTTGTCTCAAAAAATTCCATGTAAATATTGCTAAGGACAGGAGATAAGGGATTACCCATGGCCATGCCTAAACTTTTGTACAAAAAATTCCCCATTGAAACAAAATTTACTATCTTTGATACATAACTTTATGAGACTAATGAGATTTTTCTACACTTAAGGGAATGTCATGACGCTCTAATTCCTCTTCCAAATATTCAAGTAAGTCATCTACAGGCACTTTGTAAATAAAGAGACAACATCAAAAAAAAACTAACCATATTAAAATCATAATTCAAATTTAAACTATTCAATTTGTTTATAAAATCAACATTGTTTTTAAAACATCGTGTTAGAAATATTTCCTACCAAAGGAGTAAGAATTTTTACAAGCCATTTAGATAAATTATACGAAACTGAGCCCACTGAACTAATGATTGGTCTGATAGGGTTATTGATTTTATGTGTCTTGACTAAACCATACATGTAAGGTACGGAGGCGCATTGCGGTGTAAACTGTTTAATTAAATGGTCCAAGCCCTTCAAAATGGATTTTAATTTTGTTTATTAAAATGGGAGTTAACTGTCTGTGTAGGGTCAGACCTCAGTTTCGTATAAGTATCAATGTCATTTAGCAATGTCATTATTTTAACCTTATATAGTCACTTTTATTCATAATTACCACTGCATTAGATTTATCTGCTTTTGTCACCTTCACTGTTTCGTCTTCTTTAATTTTCTTAAAAGCCTGGAGAAATCTCACGGGTACATTAGGGGGAGAAGGTTTACTCATAGCACCATACACAATACCTTTACAAATATTGATATCATCAGGGCATAGGTTTTGATTCAATTTTTCTAAATAACAAAAGGATTTTGAGATGTCGACACAGTCCAGGTTACCATTAAATACACCAAAGCTTAACCCATATCCCAAAGCCGCTGTCGTAGCACTATCCACTGGTTTGTCAGATAAATTAATCATGAAGTCCACGTTGGCATGCTTAGTCCATTCGCTTTCAGCAATAAGATTTTTCAGCTTGACTTGGAGCTTCCTTTCAAGACGGTTGCAGCACTTTCTCAATTTTCCATAGCAATAATCCAGCATCCGATTCTTCCAATGCGCCTCCCTACCTTACATGTATGGTTTAGTCAAGACACATAAAATCAATAACCCTATCAGACCAATCATTAGTTCAGTGGGCTCAGTTTCGTATAATTTATCTAAATGGCTTGTAAAAATTCTTACTCCTTTGGTAGGAAATATTTCTAACACGAATGTTAAAAACAATGTTGATTTTATAAACAAATTGAATAGTTTAAATTTGAATTTATGATTTTAATATGGTTAGTTTTGATGTTGTCTCTTTATTTACAAAAGTGCCTGTAGATGACTTACTTGAATATTTGGAAGAGGAATTAGAGCGTCATGACATTCCCTTAAGTGTAGAAAATCTCATTAGTCTCATAAGGTTATGTATCAAAGATAGTAAATTTTGTTTCAATGGGGAATTTTTTGTACAAAAGTTTGGCATGGCCATGGGTAATCCCTTATCTCCTGTCCTTAGCAATATTTACATGGAATTTTTTGAGACAAAACTCTTACCAAGAATTTTGCCCCAAAAAGTTATTTGGTTTAGATACGTGGATGATATCTTCTGTATTTGGCCAGTTCACGAAAACCTCCAGGAATTCCTTAATAATCTCAATAATTTAGTCCCTTCTATAAAATTTACTGTAGGGGAAGAAATTGTAATTTGAATTTTCTTGATGTAACTGTCCATAGAAATGATAGAAATTTCACCTTTTCAGTCTTTCGAAAATCAACTAATATTGCCTCTTTTGTTCATTACTACTCCAATCACCATCAAAATGTTAAATTCTCTGTTTTTTCTGGGATGTTCCTAAGGGCTTTACGGTGTGTGTAGCCCGCAGTTTATTGACGCTGAAATTAAAACTATTTATGATATTGCATTGAAACTTAAATACCCAAGGACTTTTGTAGATGTGGCATGGAAAAGAGCTAGAAAAACATTTTATTCAACTAATGACAAACTTGAATTTAGTAAGCATAACATTCTAAAATTACCTTATGATGAAAGGTTTTTAGATATTCTAGAATTTTAAAGCTTTTTAACATAAATGTTGTTTTCAGTAATATTAATGTCAAGAGTTTAGTAATCAAAATTCTCCTAAAGATCTTCCAGGCTGCATATATGAAATTCCTTGCAAAAAGTGTGATAAAATCTATTACGGACAGACTGGCAAATCTCTTTCACAGCGTCTTAAGCAACATCAATATTCTGTGAGAACTGGGCAAATATCGAATGCATATTTGTACATATGAGAGATTTAGACCATCCTATTAACTGGAGTCAAGCAAGAGCCTTAGTCCCATGTAATGACACAGTTAAAAGGAATATCATTGAATCTTGTTTTATCAAGTCAAATAATAGAAATGTTCTAAATTTAAGTCTTGGTTTATTTAAACTTGATGCTTTCATAATGAAAAAAGTTGTAGATAAATATAAGCAACAAAATTAATATATTCAGTTTTACATGTTTTGGACTGTAAAGATACTTTGTAATTTCGGTTAGGGTCAGAATCTGTTTAAGTTTGTGACCGTGTGATATCCGATAATCCTGGATTATCCCTTTTAATTTTTACCCTTTTGATAAATAACTATCTGGTATTCCTGATCTTGTTTGTACCTGAGGCCTTCCTCTCCGATTGTACTTTAGTAGCTCCTTGACGATGTCTGAATAAAGACGAAAGCGCTTGGATTCCTGACTATCATTTCCCGTGGTATTCGCTTATATATATATATATATATATATATATATATATATATATATATATATATATATATATATATAACATTGTATGTATATTTAATACGGACTATATTTATTATTGTGTTTACATACAACGCAATATGTACATTTACCCATACATTTTATCTCTTACAAATCAGTAACCATACGTATTAAATAAAAATTTAAATTTCTTTTATTCTGAACACAAGAATAAACATTCATAAACATAAATGTATATCATACATAGCCCTGCAAAGTATATCAACTCACGCTCGTAATTATATGAATATAAAATTCATGAGATACAATAATCATCTTGTACACTTATTAAAAATAATTTTTTTTAGAATGTATCAAATCCTTTATGACACTTAACTCTCAACAACAAAAAAATGATTCAAAATTTATTAAATCTTTTATCATCCTTTATCACAGAATTAACTCTCAAAATAATTACATTACGCGTCCTAATACACTCAAATGCACTCAGATTACAGTGGGTAGCTGTAATCCGTCTTTATGGAATCAGTGGAAATTACAAAATTGGAAAGCAGTGAAATATGAAGTACGCTCAGATTGCATTGGCCAGGTGGAATCGTAACCCATCTTTCATAATGAAGTTCAGAGTTGGTAATTCGGTAATATTCCTGGCGGGATTTTATGACACCGGCAGGAATAACAAAATATGAATGTGGTATAATCCGCTCATTAACCCTTGATATTATTTCATTTTTACGACAGTCATTTTCAATTTAATAATCTCTCTGTTGAATTTCATTTCATCGTTAGAATGTGCAAGTTTTATTTAAGGCCGTCAGATTAAATGTTATTTCAGGAATTCTTAGATAAATGTCGACAAATTTACATTGATTTAAATTATCTGGGGTCTTTTTTGTTATCTTCTGACAAATTGAAATGAAACAAAAATCGTCTTAGGGAATTTAACACACTTGAATATTATATTCTTGAATATTATATATTTGGTATTTCAGGACCTTTTGGCAAACTATAGTGAATCAATGCTCTTTTGTGGTAATTTTAGGTAGCATTTTGACCAATTAACATATTTAAATATATTTTTGTGGTATTTCCGGGGATTTTGACAACCCATGGTGAATCAATGCTCTTTTTTGTGTTGATTTTGTATAGCTTTTTACAAATAAACAATTTTAGATTTTATTTTTGGTATCTTAGATAACCTTTGACAAATCATTACAAATTATAAATACTTTTTGACAAAATAACATGTTCAAATATATTCTTACTGGGTATTGTGTATACGATTTGACAAACTTAAATGGGAAAAATGTTCTCTTGTGGCAGTCATAGATACCTCTTGATATTTTGACATATTTGAATTTTTTTTCTTGATAATCCAGATACCTTTTGACATACTAAACTAATAGTATGAATGTTTTTAGTGGACCCTTTTGTATCTTTTGACAAATCAGCATCTAAATTTTATTTTCGACATTTTAGATACCTTTTGACAAATTTGAATGGACTAAACAAGAACTCCACGTAACCCAAAAAAAAAGGAAAAATGAAGATTATAAGAAAAACTAAGTCATAACTCAGCAAAATACCGCAACACGAACAAGGCGTATTCCGAACTCCAGCCTACCCTGGGTGCATGCTAAAATCTACGGTCAAATAGAGCATTGTTTCACCAACGAAAATTAAAATGAATACGCTATATTTTATGAAAAATAATTATTCTGCACTGTTTAACATGCACTATTTATTTTCGACATTCTCATTCCCATAAACAAATCATAAATATCATATCCTAAAATTCTTTTTCAGACATTTTTAGCCTCTTCCATAGACTTTCCCACCCACCCCAAACACGAACAAGAACAACAACAACGACGTAGTTTATTGGCTTACTCCGCGAGTAAGCGAAAACAGACTCGTGGATTCGCGGATGTGGCACCAGAAAAGAGATTTGGTCCTCAAAGCAATACCTACCGGATTAATTACGGTCCCCTTCCCCTCCGTCTGAACGCGCTAAACTGGGCCAGAGAATAGTGATGATAATAATATCACCCCCCAGGAGGAGGAAGAAGAGTAAGAAGAAGAAGAAGAGATTAATAAGCAGGGCAGTAGGTGGTTGGTCATCGAACGGATTGCAGGGAAAAGAGAAGAAGAAGAAGAAGAAGAAGAAGGAGAAAAAGATAGCGTCAGTAATAACACGGTTTGAACCAGATACGCCCGGAGTGATCTGCATTGATTTTCGCACACAGGACAATCTACTTACTGCCTTTTATACATGTGCGTGTATGCGTGTGTGCTTTGTGTACACGCCGCAAGTAGCGAAGTAGACACACACACACACACACACACGTCAGTTCTGTAGAAAGCAGCCCTGTTGCTATCGGGCGGCCGCCATCGATTTGAAGAACCATGAAAGACCCGATTTTTTCGTCAAAGCATGTCATAGCCACGTATGTGCTCATACAAATTGTATTCCAAGTTTTCCACAATTCTTGGACATTGATCTATGAATACAGTAGTGTCGATCTATGAATGCGGCCGGAACTGTCAGGAATACATCGCTTATGTTCGTAGGAGCATCGATGCTAAAGCAAATATGAGACATAAGTATGTGTTTGTGTCTTGACTTTGTGGCAACAATTCGCGATATTGCGTCTAGGGACATTTGCTCGATTGCCCTTGGCTGCAAACACACACACACACACACACACACACACACACACGCACACACATATATATATATATATATAATATATATATATATATATATAATATATATATATATATATATATATATATGCAGAAGCCAGATACTATGTCGTACCTCTAAGTAAATGGGGATACAATCCACAATGAAGTAAAATCCTCTTGTAGTTTGTAATATATATTCTTGTACAGGATTAAAGCTTTCGACCATCACCTGTGAACAAGACCACAGGTGATGGTCGAAAGCTTTAATCCTGTACAAGAATATATATTATAAACTACAAGAGGATTTTACTTCATTGTGGATTGTATCCCCATATATATATATTATATATATATATATATATATATATATATAATATATATATATATATATATTCTCCCTAACACTGAAATAATTCTAATTTGAAAAGACTGACTTTATATGATGATGATGATTATTATTATTATCCAAAATATGCTGATATTTTCTAAGACACTCCCGAACACCTATTATTTTCAACCCAAGATTTACAGAATTTAATAATATTATTATTATTATTATTATTATTATTATTATTATTATTATTATTATTATTATTATTATTATTATTATTCATATTATTATTATTTTTTTTTTTTTTGCTCTATCACAGTCCTCCAATTCGACTGGGTGGTATTTAGTGTGTGGGGTTCCGGGTTGCATCCTACCTCCTTAGGAGTCCATCACTCTCCTTACTATGTGCGCCGTTTCTAGGATCACACTCTTCTGCATGAGTCCTGGAGCTACTTCAGCCTCTAGTTTTTCTAGATTTCTTTTCAGGGATCTTGACGTGCTAGTTCCTCCTATGATTATGAGTACGATTTTCACTGGCATATCCCATATCCTTCTTATTTTGCCACTGAATCATGCCTCTTTTTGTACTGGTTCTGTGCAAGTGCCAGGCATTCGCTTGCTATGTGGTTTATGGTTTCATTTTTCGTATTGCACTTCCTACATATGGGAGAGATGTTATTTCCGTCTATCGTTCTTTGAACATATCTGGTTCTTAGGGCCTGTTTTCCTTCTTTAGCTCTCCCCTCTGTAGCCATTGCCATGTGTCATTGTTGGCTAGTTCTTTAATCTGTCTCATGTATTGTCCGTGCATTGGTTTGTTCTGCCAGTCCTCTGTTCTGTTTGCCATTCTCCTGTCTCTGTATATTTCTGGGTCTTTGTCTACTTTTGTTAGTCCTTCTTCCCGTGCACTCTTTAGCCACTCGTCTTCACTGGTTTTCAGATATTGCCCCAGTGCTCTGTTCTCGATGTTGACGCAGTCCTCTATACTTAGTAGTCCTCTCCCTCCTTCCTTTCGTGTTATGTATAGTCTGTCCGTATTTGCTCTTGGGTGTAGTGCTTTGTGTATTGTCATATGTTTCCTGGTTTTCTGATCTATGCTGCGGAGTTCTGCCTTCGTCCATTCCACTATTCCTGTACTGTATCTGATTACTGGCACTGCCCATGTGTTTATGGCTTTTATCATATTTCTGGCGGTGAGTTTTGTCTTGAGTATCGCCTTGAGTCTCTGCATATATTCTTTCCTGATCGTGTCCTTCATCTCTTGGTGTTTTATATCCCCTTCTTCCATTATTCCCAAGTATTTGTATCCTGTCTCATCTATGTGTTTGATGTTGCTCCCATCTGGTAGCTTTATCCCTTCAGTTTTCGTTACTTTGCCTTTTTGTATGTTGACTAAGGCGCATTTTTCTATTCCAAACTCCATCCTGATGTCCCCAGATACAATCCTTACAGTCTGGATTTGGGTATCTATTTCCTTATTATCATTATTATTATTATTATTATTATTATCATTACTATTATCATCATTATTATTATTGTTGTTATAATTAATATTATTATTATTGTCCTGGATATTCTGATATTCTTATAAAACCATCAACAGCTGCTGTAATTATTATTATTATTCTTATTATTATTATTATTATTACACAAAATATTCTGACATTCCTGCAACACCAAACGAAAATATTTTCTGCCAAGAAAAAAAAAGCGGGGTGGGGGTGGGGGCTTTGGACGGGTTATAGCCGTGGTGACTAAATACTAAGAATACGACTCAAGTTATGGAATGCAATAACATTACTGAACCAGTTTTGGCCAAATCATACCAGGCGTCCAGGTAAGCGCTTCTGGACTATTGATTTGCAATGTATCCACTGCCTTATGATAGTCGTATGTTAGTGCCAGGCGTGTTGGCTCTTGTAAGGTAAACTGATTTGGTAGACTGAGAACCACGGGCTACGAGCGTTGGAACTAGGCGCTGCCTGCTGTTTTCTCCTAAACCCTCCCAACCGCCAAGCTACCTCGCCCCCATCCGGGGCGTACAAACAGGTTGTAGGGGGTGGGTGGCTGTTATGCCTCTGTACTATCACATTAGGGAAGACAAACAGCAGACACTCGGATTTTATTATTGTTATTATTATTATTATTATTATTATTATTATTATTATTATTATTATTATTATTATTAGGTCGACACAAATCAAACAGTAATGGTTCTTGATATTATCATTATAATAATTATTTTGGTCGACACAAATAAAAGTAATGGTTATCATTATTATTGTTATTAGTAAAGAAGAAATGATACAAAATGTATATGAAAAGGAATTCGTTATAATTGAAAAAAAATGGTCATCTGTAAAAACACACACATTTGCTTAAAATATTTGTAGCTATAACAGTTTACACACAGGAACTTATAACATTTGTTATATATATATATATATATATATATATATATATATATATATATATATATATATATATATATATATATATATATATATATATATATATTATCTTGTACATAACATATCACTGTCTATGAGTTATGCTGAAACACACACACACACACATACAAAGTATATATTTACACATAAATATTTTCTAAAAATATACCTTGGAGGGTTTGAAGTTTCTTCAACATACATTTATCTAACAAAGCCATATTCTATCCACCACACTAGAATAACGACCAGGTACATAAACCATACAGGTTAACTAAGGCACTATGGCATTTCCAGGGGTCTGTCTCGTTGCCAGTGACCATGGCATTTGTGACGCCTGATAAACTTTTATTTACAATTCTTAGGGAATCCCTTAGAGAGATATGAATGCTACTTTGATCCTGAAGTTTTACACTGATAACTTCCTGGAAGTTTAAGGCGAGTAAAATATCACCAACAACTTCCTAATCTGCGTTGCTACCACATAATCTTTCATTTGGGGAAGTTTTAGAGAAGTTAGAACATCACTAACTTCCTCAATTAAGTTACTGTAACATAATTTACCATCCAGGAATTTTAGAGAAGTTCAAACATCACTAAAGAAAGTCATAATCTGTCATTTCATCCAGGAAGGTTTAGAGAAGTTCAAACATCACTGACAACTTCCTAATCTGTGTCATAATAGCATCAACATCCATCCTGGTAAATTTTCGAGAAGTTAAACCAGGGGAAGCCTTTGTCTGATCCCCGAACAACTTCCCCACCCCCGAACGTGATCCACTACAAAATGACCTTTGACCCAGGGAGTTTAGCAACTAGGGGCTGGGCCGCAAATATTAGGGCTGCCAATATCAGTAGGGAGCCCATCAAAATGTACGGCACAGAGACCCCTCCACTCACGTCCATTGCAAGACCTGGAATAAAATGTGATGTTATTACATGGGGGAAGAAAAAAGGTTTTTGTTTGAGCTGATTTTATGAAGTGGCTTTATTAACAGTTATGGATTAAATGGTGTGAAGAGGAGGGATATTTGATGATATTATATATATATATATATACATACATATCAAACATTATAAGTAATGAATTTATTCTGTTTATTTCTCACTTTATATTTAATTTTTTTCTCTCTTTAGATGTACAGTACATCTAATTTATTCTCCTAATTTCATATCTACATTACATCTAATTACGTTACCTGACTGAATATATGATATATCTAACTTTTTTCAGTACTGAAGTATATTAAATTTTTATAACCAAAATTTTCAATGTTTTTCTTCACTTCAGACTTATATTCCATTTAGTCTGTTGCTTTATTAATCTGTTTCCTTCTCTTCAGACCTGAGATTTTTGTAATTTTTCTTTCCTTACAATTCAAACCCACAATCCACCGAAATCTAATTTTTTCCAGACCTACAATCTATCTAATTTGTATTTCCTGCTATTCAGATCCGCAATCCACTGGACTCTAATTTTCTTTTTAACCTACAATCTATCTCCTTTGTTTTTCCCACTATTCAGACACAAAATCCACCAGAATCCAGTATCCTATTCAGTCCTAAGTTCTATCTAATCTGTGTTTCCTTTGCCCAGATGTGCAATTAGGACCCATTGGTATGTCTTTTTTTCAGACCATATAACTACAATTAGTATTTCCTGACAACAGACGACATATTTAGGACCCACAATCCATTGGTATGTCTTTTTTTCAGACCATATAACTACAATTAGTATTTCCTGACAACAGACGACATATTTAGGACCCACAATCCATTAGGATATGGTTTACTCTTGAGGCCTAAGCTCTGTCCAATTTGTAATTGATACGTATATCCTACGATTAGAACCCCCACTTTTCCACTGCGCCCCCAAAACATCAAACGATCTAAAACACTACATCCAGTCGACTCAGATCACAGTCTCGTTCCTTCATGTATAACACGTACCCACACCCCCCTCCCCCCAAAAACGATCGATCTCTTTCGAACATTCTTAGAAAAAAATCATATTGGCCCAACTTCAGCCATGAGTCTCGATGGAATTTTCCAAAGTCCAAACTCCACACAACACACACACACACACACACACACACAGATCACGTGATAGTTCGCCACGACAACTTGGAAATCGATGGATGGAGGGCTCAGGTGTGTGTGTGTGTGTGTGTGTGTGTGTGTGTGTGTGTGTGTAATGACGTAGAAGGTGTTGGTGGTCGTAGATCACAGGGGGGATATGTGTCCTCTTGGATAATTGACGCTTGTGGAGGCAGGTGTCTTGGGCTGGTGTTGGGCATGTCTTGGCCCTTCCCTGTTTTAAATTGATGCTTTCGTGTGGTATTTCTCAGTTCTGTTACCTTGGGGGATTTGGGAAGCTATTTTCATTGCTTTTATAAGGACATTTTGATGTGTGTCGTGATGCTTTGAAGAGAGATTTTCACTTATTTTCGAGAATATATTTATCTTTGAATAATGATAGATCATATATTTTGTTTGTTTGATTCTGGAAAGATATATTCAGTTTTTGTCCAAAAGAATGTTTTGATCTTTAGAAAGAGATAGACAAGGTGTTTTATGTTGTTGAATTTAGAAAAATATTTGGCTACACTTTTTCATGAAAATATGCTTATTTGTAAACAGCATTAGGCAAGCTATTGATTTATTTTGATTGTTTTATGAGCTCTCCTTGATTTCATGGCTAACACTCCCAGATTGTGGTAGACTGGTAATGTTGACAAAAAAAAAAATGATAGCTACTTTATAATGATATGGAAATCTTAACTTAAAATATTTTGCTGTTTGGATTATAAGATATTTTAATGTAAAAAAATTATATGCATAAGATAGAGGTACTTTAGCTGGTAGAAGAGTAGCTACGTTTATTCAAAATTTAATTTTTTTTTTACGTTTTTTTACGTTATTTCATTTAGCTGCAGTAATGTTTTGCAATATTATGGTAACTGTTTCAGATTACTATTAAGAATAAATTGCATCAATTTCCACAAAAAGCAGCTGGTATGCAATTCTAGTAACTTAAACCTGATACACAGTAAACTCTCCTTAGTAGATGATTTAATGTTACGAAATAACATATATTTCCATAATTACATACAATAAAATACAAAATGATTATTTTGAAAGTTTGCGAGGTAATTCTGAAGAAAATCGACATTTTCTTGATGTGACAATATATAGAATGTCCAATGTGATAAACTGATAGTTGTCATGGTATGTTTTTTTTTTTATCTTTATATTGAATAACACGCAAAAATGTAATTCACAGAAATTGAGATATCCATGTATTTTTTTATACAGTGGTTTCTATGTCGCCCCCTCTCTCTCTCTCTCTGTCTATATATATATATGTATATATATATATATATATATATATATATATATATATATATATATATATATATAAATATATATATGTGTGTGTGTGTGTGTGTGGTGTGTGTGTGTGTGTGTATACATAATACATACATAGAGATATCGTGGTTTTTATACTGGTTAATATTTCTAATATTCAGCTCTCTGTCTCTGTCTAATATATACATACACATATACAACTAACTATCTACATGTGGCGTATACACATACACACGTACAATCCAATCAACAACCTATTGATGACGTCAGAAGCATTACAGAGAAATGACAGCCACACAGGAAAAGAAGGGAGAAATTTATGCAGACGACTATTCCTTCTGTCATCTGCACCTCCATTATTGCTATTAATATCCGTCCATATGCGTATAATTGGAACATTCCTAACTGAGTGAATTCCTGAGCGAGTTTCTTGACGTCACAATTGTCTAAATTGTTCCCCTTCCGAGATCGTTTACTGATCATTTGCATCTATAATTCTAGTAATAAGTGGTACGGTTATGAATGGGAATGTGACCTGTAATTGGAATGGTAATTATTTATATATATATAATGATATAATATATTATATATTATATCTATATAATATAATATATATTATATATATATTTATATATATATGACTGGTAAAAACAATTGTTCTGTTACAACAGAACTTCCATGCTAATAAAAGGAGCCCAAAAATAAAAACTCCAAAATGTAAGGAGAGAAAGTACAGTCCAATATATATATAGTATATAATAAATATTATATATTATCTAATATATATATATATAATATATATAACTATTATCTAATAAATATAATATATATATATATATATTATATATAATATATATTTATTTTAAGATTGATATAATATAATATATCTATATATATTATACATATAATGTATATTTTAATATATATATATATACATATATATATGATATAATATATATATAATATATATTATATATATTATATTTATTTTATATATAATGCCTGTAAAAATGGGTTAAAAATTTCTGTTACAACAAGAATTCCATCTAAATAAAAGGAGCCCATAAAAACAAAACCAAAACCAAATATGGAGAGAAAAGTTATAGTCCAATACATATATATATATATATATATATATATAATAATTATATACTATATATATATAACTTATATATATATATATATTTATATATATATAATACCTATATATTACATAATATTATTATATATATATATAGATATATATATATTAATATTTATATAAATATATTTTATATATATTTATGAATTGGTAATAATGTTTCTGTTAAAATGTTCTGTACAACAGAATTCCATCTAATAACAGAAGCATTACAGAGAAATGACAGCCCACACAGGAAAACAATCGGGAGAAATTTATGCAGACGACTATTCCTTCTGTCATCTGCAACCTCCATTATTGCTATTAATATCCATCATATGCGTATAATTGGAACATTCTAATTGAGTGAATTCCCTGAGCGAGTTTCTTGACGTCACAATTGTCTAAATTGTTTCCCCTTCCGAGATCGTTTACTGATCATTTGCATCTATAATTCTAGTAATAATGGACAGTTATGAAGGGAAGTGACCTGTAATTGAATGGTAGTTTATATATATATATATATATATATATATATATATATATATATATATATATATATATATATATGACTGGTAAAAATGTTCTGTTACAACAGAATTCCATCTAATAAAAGGAGCCCATAAAAACACCAAAATATAGAGAGAAAAGTACAGTCCAATATATAGTATATATATATATATATATCTATATATATATATATATATATATATATATATATTATTATATAATATATATATTATATAATTAACACATCACTACTGACTCGAAGCATCATTTTGAACAGAATGAAAGAGAAAAAATGGATACCCGGAATGTGCAAGGATCCTACCTGTCCCCAATTGTCCCCAACTGTGTCCACAAGTCCCTATATGTCCTCCCACCAATTCCCACCTGTTCCCAACTGTCCCCACTTGTTCTCAAAAGTTCCCACTAGTCCCCACTTGGCCCCAGCTGTTCCCACTTGTCCCCACTAGTCCCCACTTGGTCCACCTGTCCCAGCTTGTCTCTAGCTGTTCCCAGCTGTCCCCACCTATCCCCAACAGTCCGAACGTATCCCAAACTGTCCCAACAGTTCCTACTTGTCCCTTTCACTTCCCATGTGTCTTCATCTGTTCCCACCTGTCTCCACCTCTCTCACCAATCCCCACCAGTCCCCACCTGTGCCCACTTGTCCCTACCAATCCCCACCTGTGCCCACTTGTCCCTTCCTGTTCCCACTTGTCCCTACTAGTCCCCAACACTTCCCACAAGTTTCCCCAAGCCTTACCCAAGAGCGAAGGATACATGAAGTTACAGATTCCTTGGAACATCCTGAAGAAGCCCCAGGTGGAGGCCATTGCGTCGCCTCCGAACTGGTCAGCCAAGAGGACGTTGACCAGCGTCCAGTAGAAGGCCATACAGAGGGAATACATGGTGCCAAAGAACAGAAGGTGCCACATGTTAGTGCACAGTGGCACTGACAAGCAGCCGATGCCACCGAGTAGTAACCTGGGAAGTTAGAATTGTTATTATTATTATTATCTTTTTGGGCTGAATCGAACTTGTTCATTACTTATAACTATTATCATTACATCAATCAAAGTACAAGTTATCATTAACGTGATTCAGTACTTCACAAAAATCTTTATTTTAAATAGTAGAAATAATCTCATCTTCACTAAAAGACTTAAAAGATAATTAGTGAAGATTTAGCTTAAATACTGTGAATATCGATGAAAACTATACATTCAATTTGTCATTTGGTTAGGTATAAAACTTTTATTTAACAAGTTACATTTCGATCCAGAAACAGCTTACATGATGTTAATTTTAGTACCTATTATATTGAAGATAAATATCTTCACACGTTCTAGAAACTCTTATAAAGTTAAGGACTCTTATTTTTGTCTTTGAAACTTAGCAGCCATACAAATAAGAAACAACTCACTGTAAATGATGCAGTTTGTTGAATATATTGCCATTTTCTGTTGAATATGGAATAGCCTCGAATAAATGGAAAGCCTTTGGAAATGTTATATATTCCGTAAGGTTATCTCCTTTTCTTAAACATAAAGCCTCTTGAAAATAAATAGAAAGTGTGATGAATAATTACCCTATAATAAACCCGTATCTCTTATTGGCTTTCTCCATGTTGAAGATGAAACCACAGAGGAGTCTTATGATAATATCACAGAAGGATACATAGGAGGCAAAGGCGGAATTCTGGATATCGGTCAGGCCAATCGCCCTGCCGTAGAGGGACGCATAGAAGATGGCGTTGGGCAGCGCGGCAGCCGAGCACATCATAGTGAGGAGGTACACCAGATAGGCAGGGTTCTTGAAGAACGTGAAGTCCAGCGGCTTCTTTTTCCCAGCATCCTGCAGAGCCATGGACCTTTGCTGCATTTTCCTGATCTGGAGGTCGGACACGTTGCAGTCCTTCTGCTTCTCCTTCCAGTACATCGCCTGGACGAGCCTCTCGTGCAAGCTGTAGGGTCTCAGGAGCATCCCAACGATCACCAGGTGGAGCATCACTCCTGCGATGATGAAGAAGGCACCCCTCAGGCCATAGTACTGCTGCAAGAAGACTATCAAGGGGGAGAAGATAAATCCACCCGTTGGGTTCCCGGCGGCACGGAAACCGTTGGCAAGAGATCGCTTAAGGTCAAAGTAGTCGGTGACTAGGAGGAAGCCAGGGGTCTCGGCCATGCACATTCCTATGCCTGGAAGAGTTCACGAGAGTTATTTATATAATATTCTTCGAATCGTAGGTCAATACAACTGGCATCTTAATGCCCTTCCATAGCTTTGGCCTGAAGAAAACAAGGATGCAAGGTTCAAGGGGCCTGTAAAAACTGGAACAGGAAGAAAATTCCAAAAATGGGTAGGCCAATAAAAAAAGAGATAATCAAACATAACTAATACTATTTGAGGAAAGTGTTGGTTTCAGAGGAACCTACTTACATTCACAGTAGAAGGATACAACCAGTCACAGCTAATACTAACTGAGAAATTATTGGTAGATTTCAGATGAACTTACTTACCTTGTGAGTAGAAGGATATAAACAATTGCAGCTAAAACTAATTGAGGAAGCTGTTGGTATTAGAGGAACCTACTCATCATGTTAATGTAGGGATGTAATCAACCACACTTAATATTAGTTGAGTAATCTATGGGTTGGTTACAGAGGATCCTACTTACCTTGTCAGTAGAGGGTTATAGTCAATCACAGCTAACCTAACACTAAGAAAATTGCTGGTTTCAGAGGACCCTACTCACCTACCACACCTCCCAATGTCGCAGCTAGGTAAGGGATGTTGAAGGCCGGAACAGCCAGCAGGAAACCAGCAACGCAGAGAAGCCCTCCAGTCACGACACACTTCCGAGGACCGATGATCACGGTTAGGGCACCCATGGCCGGAGCTGACGAGATTTAGGGGTGGTTTAGTTACATGATCTAAGGTTTCCTCATACTCTGAATAATCTTTACAAGATGTAGATTTCTCATCTATGTATAGTAAGCCAGTATACAGAAGAGTATTTTCTTATTCCCATTGATATCTGAGATAGAGGAGCAAATATATATACAATTACACACAAGTACACTTACCTAACAGTCCTCTGAATCCAACTAGTAGACCCATGATCCAACCTGACTGGGATCCAGTGGCCTCTGGGAAGTAATCCAGTATGAGGCTGTAGGTGATACCAAAGCTCTTTACATACCCCGCTGTTATCGTATTTAAGAGGAAAACCATGAGAACTACAATCCAGGCATACCTGTAGAGGAGAATAGGATATATATATATATATATTATATATATATATATATATATATATATATATATATATATATTATATATATATATATATATATATATTGTTACTAAAGAGATAAGAGGGAGTTGGGATTGAGTGAGGAAGATGCACTGGACCGAAGGAAATGGAAGAATGTGTTGAAGAGCCATTACAGTGACCCCAAACAGGGACAAGCTTGTAGAGAAGGAAGATATTGTTACTGGGGGTATTACCTGTGAAGTTTCTGGTTACCAGTTTTTCCATTCATGATGAGGTTGCAAACCCAGTGACCTTCTCTATGATGTTTACAATACCCCATATTCACTAACCATCTGGTACACTATTCCTCGCTTATGCTAATAGAGGCACAGTGGGATTTGACAGAGCTCCAATTTCTGGTTCTTAATTTAATTATTATCTTGGAGGAGGTTATAAGCCAAATGCCCTTCTACATTCATTAACCATCAGGTATATAACTCAATGCCTATGTTAACAGAAGTACAGGGTTACTTTTACCTAAAAGTACAATGATAGAGGCACAAGTATTGCGATAATACAAAATACATATCCTGGATTCAGTTTATTCACTGTAAGAACAATAGAACGAAATAAGAACACTGAAACAATAGAAGAACAAGTAATATAGTAATAGTGAAGATGCACTGGATTCAGTTTATTTGCTGTCATTGATACTGTTACACATCGAGACGGTCTGCATGAAAACCATTTTCGTGGCACAAGATGTGCGGTGCCATGTTCTGTGTGATATTTGACGAAGCTGTGCTTTGGTAATTGTTGGGTAGTTTGGCATCGTTCATGTAAAACTTTCTCTTTGGCAAGGGTAACAAGACTTTCGGACCACCCTGTACGATTGTATTTAACAGAACTTCACGTTCAGAGCGCAGTCGATATTTTCCGTTTTTCTGTCCGACTTACTCTTTTCATCAGTGATGCACTTGGCAAGAAATAAAAGTAAAATAATCTGACTATTTTTTTGTTCCTAACTCTAGCAGTAGAGTATTTTTCATGGTCTTGACTTTTGTGCTGTGTAATTGGATGTTGGTTTTTTTTTTTTTTTTTTTTTTTTCTTTTTTACAACAGGGTAGTTTTTTATGACGACTCCTGTCTGGAAAAAGTCTCCTAATCTAAAACAAAAGTCTGATTGGATGCTAGGCTGTTTCAATGAACCATGATTCATGATTCGTGCGTCCTTCCTCTCTCTCTCTCTCTCTCTCTCTCTCTCTCTCTCTCTCTCTCTCTCTCTCTCTCTATCTTTCTATATCACTGTTCGTTGGAAATTTGTAAATCTAGGTTAAGGTAGTAAACAACAGAATACATTTAAAGTTGTTTGAGGCAATGTAATATTATTAATATACATATTATGATTATTAATCTATGTATTTTGTCATTTTAATTGTAAATAAACTTCAAGGAATCGATGTAAGGAGTTGTTGGGGAAAAGAAACAAATAAATTAGCAGCCAAGGGATGATGTGGTGGGTTCCCCAGACTCCCAAACTAAGACAACACAGAGAGCAGAAACGATGAGTCCTACCCTTGATCCTTTGCTGAAGGTGGCCCTGGAATCGAATCGGTGGCATCCTCAAGATCAAGCCCTATGATCTGGGGCTGGGAATCCCTCACTGGGTCGATGGAATCCTTCCTGAAGGATGCCAGGGACAAGGACACTTGGCTAAGTCCATCTTGGCTGCCTCTTCTGCAGATGGTCGATTTCCTCCCGGCTAGGCTGAGGTTCAGGAGAGGAGTCCTCCTGTCGTTGCTCCGGCCAGAATGGAGTGGAGGCGAGGTGGAGCCGAAATCACTGATCCTGTCTTCGTACAGAGTGACGTTCGGCATCCCCCCCGGGGAATCGGTCCTTGGGGAGGCTGACCTCTCGGCTTGGCTGAGGCTCTGGAGAGGAGTCCTCCTGTTGCCGTTCTGGCTGGAATGGAGTGGAGGCGAGGTAGAGCCCAAGTCACTGACCCTGTCTTCGTATAGAGTGACGTTTGGCATCCCCCCCAAGGGATCGGTCCTTGGGGAGGCTGACTCCCCAGCTCGGCTGAGGCTCTGGAGAGGAGTCCTCCTGTTGCTGCTCTGGCTGGAATGGAGTGGAGACGAGATGGAGCCCAAGTCACTGATCCTGTCTTCTTCATACAGAGTGACGTTCGGCATCCCCCCCAGGGGATCCGTCCTTTGGGAGGCTGACCTCCCAGCTCGGCTGAGGCTCTGGAGAGGAGTCCTTCTGTTGCTGCTCTGGCTGGAATGGAGTGGAGATGAGATGGAGCCCAAGTCACTGATCCTGTCTTCTTCATACAGAGTGACGTTCGGCATCCCCCCCAGGGGATCCGTCCTTTGGGAGGCTGACCTCCCAGCTCGGCTGAGGCTCTGGAGAGGAGTCCTTCTGTTGCTGCTCTGGCTGGAATGGAGTGGAGGCGAGGCGGAGCCCGAGTCACTGATCCTGTCTTCGTATAAAGTGACGTTTGGCATCACCTCCAAGGGATCGGTCCTCAAGGAGGCTGACCTCCCGGCTAGGCTGAGGTTCTGGAGAGGAGCCCTCCTGTCGTTGCTCTGGCTGGAATGGAGTGGAGACGAGGTGGACCCGAGGTCACTATTTCTGTCATCATATAAAGTGGTGTTTGGCATTCCCCCCAAGGGATCGGTCCTCGAGATGGCTGAGTTCTTGGGGGGCTCGTCCGAGACGAGGTGGGAAGGACCAGGCATCCTTAATTTCGGTTCTAGATTGCTTTACCTTACTCGGAGTTTCTGAAAGTAAACGGGAATGTCAGTTTTGTTGTCGTTTGTACAGAATTATTCTAAAGGATATGAGAATTCTTTAGAGGATATTTTGGTATTCTATCCTTCCTTTTGAGTCCTTTTGAATCTTGAAATTACTGAAGGTCAAAAGCAAAAAGAAAATTCAATCAACCCTGTAATTTATTCTTGCTTTTAAGTCCTTTTGTATCCTGAAATTACAGAAGGAAAAAAACTTAATTAAACCTATATTTACATTTGATAAAATGAATAAAATCTACATTCAAAATATAGTGGGTATGAGGTAGCTTCCAGGGGCCTTCCATGTCAGGGGGCCTTGCTGGCACATTCAAAAGATAGTGATTAAGGGAATTTCCAGGGGGCTTCCATGGAACTTCCAGGGGACTTCCATGGAAGGGGACTTCCCACGGAACTTCTAGGGGACTTGCTTGCACATTCGAAAGATAGCGATTAAGGGAATTTCCAGGGGGCTTCCCATGGAGCTTCCAGGGGACTTCCATGGAAGGGGGTTTCCCACGGGGCTTCCAGGGGACTTCCATGGCAGGGGGCCTTGGTTGCACATTCACAAGATAGTGATAAGAGATTTTCCAGGGTGTTTCCCATGGAGCTTCCAGGGGACTTCCAGAGGACTTCCAGGGGACTTCCATGGAAGGGGGCTTCAAGGGGACTTCCATGGCAGGGGGCCATGCTCGCACATTTGAAAGATAGCGATTAAGGGAATTTCCAGGGTGCTTCCCATGGAGCTTCCATGGGACTTCCATGGATGGGGGCTTCCCACGGGGCTTCTAGGCGGCTTCCAGAGTCCCCCCAACATCCTTCCCGCACCTACTCTCCCCCCTTGCTATGATCCCTCGAAGACTGTAAGACCAAAACCAGTAGACCACCAACCAGAGCTTATCTCTCTCTCTCTCTCTCTCTCGGTGTTTGTCAACAGAGGGCGTTTATGGCTCTTGAAGTTCTTTTTATGGGGGTTCCTCCTAAGGGCCTTGAGTGTCTATAAACTGCTCCTTCGGAGGAGGGGAATCGTTAGAGGCTGTCGGGTCTCTTAGTTTTACTGCGGAGGACGGAGCTGTTACTCATACTGATATATACTGCTGGTGCTTGGTACGACTTCAGGTAATAATAATAATAATAATAATAATAATAATAATAATAATAATAATAATAATAATAATAATAATAATAATAATAATAAGTTATCTATGATAAAAATGTAATTAGAAAGTTTAGGGAAGTGATGCTGAAAAGTGCAACAACAACAACAACAACATCCAATAATAATAATAATAATAATAAAATAATAATAATAATAATAATAATAATAATAATAATAATAATAATAATACAAACAACAAGGCTTTTATACAGTTACAATACCCAAACAAATTTGTCAAGGAAATGATTTAGAATGTTCTTAAATGATTCACATGAATACAATAATTCATACTTTCTCTCTGAGCTTTCTCTTTAGTGAGAGTCTTCCAGGTTGTAGCACAGGACTGAAGACGGGGGTCAGGGTTGCTTGACCCCCAGACAGAAAAAATGTTTGAAATGAAAATAATCCCAGAAAATGTTTTTTTTCAATGAAAATAAATCATGAGAGTCATATGATCAAGGAAATGTAGGCAATATGTTTTGTAGTTTTCATCATAAATTACAGTTAGTCTTCGGTTGTTTGAAAAGGGTTGCAAGGTATTGGCAATGTCTATGAAGATGAATTGTATTTGTAATTTATATCGGGATAAACGGAGGCACCCCCCACCCCCGACACCCCTATTCTCCTCCTAGTCACCTGTCAACGCCCACACTCCTAAACCCTACTGTACACACAATGAGCCACTCACCTCGCTCTATCACGCACTCTGCTGACCCTTCCTGGCTACTAGAAAAAAACCCAATTTCTTCACGACACCTCTCGCCACTCCATTGACTCAGTGATATGTGGATCTAACTCTCTCCGTGAGTCTTTCAAAACCCTTTAATCAAATGGATCTCGTGATTAGAACGAAGGTAATCCCTTTGGCTAAGTCCTCTGAGAGCCTGAACACGAAAGCTGCGCGCGTCAATTCAGCCCTTGAAGTTCGAGCGAGCAGATACAACGCGAGCGGAATTTTCCGATGAGGCGGTAACGGGACTACGAGAAGGCCACGGAAGGTTTCCGATGCACATTTGCATTCACTGCGACCTGTTGCATGCCCTGGGGCTTTGGACTGTGGGGAAGGGATTTGGGGATTACTTTAGGACACTTCTAAGACTGCTTTGTGAAAGTCGTATGGACATGGATGGTTTTGGGGTTTTATATATATATATATATATATATATATATTATATATATATATAGATATAGATATATATATATATATATATATATATATATATATATATATATTATATATATATATATATATATATATATTATATAAGTGTGTGTGTGTGTGTGTGTGTGTGCATAATTCAATATACACAAACATATGGCAACCAGATGTAGACAATAGCACATCTTCTCGCCTTCATACAGTATACATACTCATGCTCCCAAGTAAGTGCATATGCATAAATAACTGTAGAGTCTCACACACGCTCTTGCGCGCACAAGCAGGCAATGAACAAAGAATCGCAGTCAAGTAAGATCCGGAAAAGTTCTATATCTCTCGGTTCATTCACGAATAAATGAATAATTCTACGTTTGATGTAAAAATGCTCTAACTTGGAAGGGTCGATGTTAACTATCATTCATTTATGCTTCTCGTATTGAATAATAATTGACTGGGTTGATACATGCTAGCGAGGAATACGTATATACAGGCACATGTAAGTACTTACATAGATATATGATACACACACATATATATATATATATATAATATATATATATATATATATATATATATATAACATATATATGTATATATATATATATATTGTATATATATATATTATATATATATATATATATATATATATATATATATATACATATATATATATATACATATATATGTGTATATATATATATATATATATATATAATATATATATATATATATATATATATATATATATATATATATATATATATCTATGTAAGTACTTACATGCGCCTGTATATACGTATTCCTCGCGAGCATGTATCAACTCAGTCAATTATTATTCAATACGAGAAGCATAAATGAATAATAGTTAACATCGACTCTTCCAAGTAACAGCATTTTTACATCAAACGTAGAATTATTCATTTATTCGTGAATGAACCGAGAGATATAGATCTTTTCCGGATCTTACTTGACTGCGATTCTTTGTTCATTGCCTGCTTGTGCGCGCAAGAGCGTGTGTGAGACTCTACAGTTATTTATGCATATGCACTTACTTGGAGCATGAGTATGTATACTGTATGAAGGCGAGAAGATGTGCTATTGTCACATCTGGTTGCCATATGTTTGTGTATATTGAATTATGCACACACACACACACACACACACACACACACACACACACATATATATATATATATATATATATATATATATATATATATATATATATATATACATACACATACATACATACATACACACACGCTCACGCACACACACAGACACACACCACACGCCGGCGCTTGCCAAACGGACGTACTTCTAGCAGCCCCAATAATAATATCACAAAAGCATTATGTCGCCTAGAAAGAAATGGGATTCGCGCCCCATAATTTCCTTAATGCAATGTGTCACACAATCGACTGACCGTGTGGCGAATTGCCACTATGACCCACAATTCCCGCTTACTGGTTATTCCTGGTTGCTGGGAATGGTTGCTGGTTCCTAGGAATGCCGTGGGTTGCAGAGAGAGAGAGAGAGAGAGAGAGAGAGAGAGAATGATAACGCCACGTACTACATCGGCTTGTCACAGTTTGCGTCAGTCATTTGTTTTATTGATGTTTGAGAGAAACAATGTCTTGAACGTAGTGAATTTTGTATTCCAGACTTTCTGCAATTTAAACATAATACGCGTAGTTATCGCTGTTATTCAAATCATAAATTACTGTTGTGGATAATTACCAAGACAATGTTATTTGATGAAAATCTAGTTCGTGAAGTTACCAAAAGGCTTGTAAATGCTTTAATGTTATGAATATAGTCTTGCTTACTCGGGGAGTAAGACTGCAAACTTCTTTGTTGTTGTTGCTGTTGTTGGGGCGGGTAGGAATGGTCTACGGAAGAGCCTAAAAAGGTCTGAAGAAGGTGTTTGGCGTTGAGTTAAAGATACGGGAATTTTAGGATCGGATATTTATGAATTATTTATTAGAAGGAAAATGTCAAAAATAAACAGTACAGAAAATTTATTCCTAATAACATATAGCGTATATACTTTAATTTTCGTTGGTGAAACAACGCTCTATTTGACCTAGATTTGCACATTTTACTTTACGGTAACTTATAAATATAATGTTTACAACTTATGCATGTGGGGAAAATCTTGTACGCGGCCTGGAGTAAGCTGGAGATCGGATCACGCCTTATTTATCTTAAAAATATTACAGCATGTTAAAATGACTTTAAAATTTAAATTTATTTTACAATTACAGTATATGTTAGAGAGACTGTAACATCTGAATATACAATTATGTTGGTTTTAAATATTATTATTGTAATTTGTAAACAAAATCAAAGATATATTTCAGCTATTTTCAGAATGCATTCGTCAGTCTTTGGACGAATATTAAAGAAACATTGGAGTTATAGCCTAAAAAGTTTCGTTCAGGAATACAGGAACCCATAATTATTATCTTAATGCAAAAAACTTCTATTTTCCAGGCTAAATCCGAAGAAATAAGCAAGCCATGATTATTATCATTAATATAGAACATTTAAAATGTCCTTGTCCAAACGTTCTAATTTAACCTCTCAGCTCTGGAGTTCAGTAAACCAAAATTACTATTTTTGATATAAAACAAATAGATTTTTCCTACCCAAAAATGGATAAATATTAAATACTTCAACCCACGACCGCGCACCAACTAATTTAGCCTTTCAGTTCTGGAGTTCATTGAACCAAAATTATTATTTTCAATATAAAAAGAATAGATTTTTCTTGCTCAAACTTGAAGATATAATTCATAGTTCAGCCCACTTTAGCAGATGAAATGATTTAGGCTTCCAGTCCCGGAGTTCAGTAAGCCAAAATTATTATTTTCAATTTAAAAAAATAACCCTTTCTTGCCCAAATCCGAAGGAGCAGGGCATACTGGAACCCACATGATTTAACCTTTCAAAATAAATCATTTAAAGAGTAGAATCTTCCCAAGACTGAAAAATAGATATTTTGAAAAATGTTCCGGGACTGAAGCTTTGAAAACCAACGGTTTGAAACTGCGAGCAAAAATTTTTAAAACATTTCCAACGAAATCAACCACATCTCAGTCACCTACCTTGACAACAACCCGTTCGAAAAGCCGACCCAGTTTGACACCTCGCAAGTTCATCGTTCAAGGGTCAGTGGTTCCGGCAACTGACGACAGATGGCGCTGGCGTCTCTACGATGACGCAATCCGGTCGAGCTTTGTTGACGCATCTTCTGTCGTCAGATGACGCAATCGGACTGAGGTGATATAATGACTGGTTTTCGATTAATTTACGGTATTAATATGACAGATATAATGTAGCTTTTCACATTGGAACTGTCAATCCTTGCCTGCGAATGAATCATTGTATGTTTTGAGAAATTAAAACTGGAATAAACAAAAGGCAAGTTATAGTTATTATTGTGATGAAGACTCATATGTAATGAAAGATCACTATATGTTTCTCGACGCGTATAATGATGTATGATGAGATTTTGGAGCGTTGGTTTATATGTATATCTGTCCATTATAATATCCAATGATGTTTCACATTCGAATTATGTATATATGTATATGTTTATAATGATTTTCTGCTTTCTCAAGCACAGTTAACACTCGCCATATATAATGAAACTTCATTCATCATATCTCAGGTTAATACAGTTTTATACATTGACTTGTATTACTTGTATTTCGAAAATGAAATTAATAAAAAACAATGTAATGAAAACTTGCATCCTTACCTATAATGATGACAAATGATAATGAAGCTTCATTACAAGAAATTTTATGATTATGTTACACAATAACTGACTATTGTATATATATCACTGTTTTCCTTATGTTCACTATAATTCTTATGATGTTTATAATGAAACATGATCATTATATAATCGTGGATTTTTATAATGACCTAATCATCAAGATTTACTAATACTCTTCCAATCTGTGTGCTTATTGTAATAAGTCATTTGTTACAATGAAACACAATCATTATGCAAGCTTCCAAGTTCAAGATGACACTTTTAAGTCAATCACTGTCTTCATAAACACATAATCAGTATACATTCTTATTTATAATAACGCTTGTAAGTCACTCATAATTTATAACGGAACACAATCATTATACAGTTTTTAATGCTTACAATGAAACTTGTAAGTCGTTCATTATTAAAAAATACAAATAATCATTGTACATTGTTTGATGTTCTAAAGACACTCGCACAAGTCGTTTATGGTCTATAGTAGACACATCATCATTATAGAAAAACTTATGTTTATAATGACACTCGCCAATCATTCATTGTCCATCAAAGCACAAAATCATCATAAAATATTTCCACGACGCTGACAATGAAACGAGCACCAATAAACGATCCCAACTTACAAGGGTCCACAATTTTGCCTCACTTCATTATACACTATCAAAACGTTCCCCCCTTTTTTTGATGATGACATTATCACTACACCTCTCTCTCTCTCTCTCTCTCTCTCTCTCTCTCTCTCTCTCTCTCTCTCCCGTCCACTTTCTTTGGGGTCAAGATAGTGTGTGAGGGCAGACGAGAATTGGAACCGCCGCTGACGGTCGATACCTTATACATGCAAAAAGTTAAAAGCAACGGACGGTACGCAACGCTACAGTCTTCTGTGTGCGTGTGTATGTGTGTGTATGTATATATATATAGACACATACATACATACATACATCATACATACATACATACATACATACATACATACATACATAACTACGAAAACCAATAATCGACCAGTTACCTCAAAACGCTAAATCAGTCGACAAATGGATAAACGATGAACTGAACAAATAAATTAATAATTGAACAATTAAATAAACAAATGAAGATAGAAATAAGTGAGACAGAAAGGTGGGGGGGGGGGGGCG
>NC_087214.1:70945247-70950247 GCF_015104395.2 Macrobrachium nipponense
CACGCAAGCCATCATAGTGATGAATGCAAAGGGTTTAGTTATGAGTAACTCAAAAAGAAAAATAGAGTACTTAGAAGAACTAACCCAAATTGAAAAGAAAATAGATATAATGAATATAAGTGAAACCTGGTATTCCCAAGAGACTGGTAATGACGATCAAATAAAAGGGTTCCAAACTTATAGATCAGATGGAAAAAATAGGAATCAAGGGGGAACCGGGATATATGGGAAAGAAAAAAACAAGGAAAAATATATGAGAAATATAGTACCTCAGAATGTGAACTAATAGCGATAGAATTTGAATCTGGAAAATTAATGAACATAGTAATATATAGACCCCATAATACTAAAGAGTTTGACACAATAATAGAAAAATTGAATGATATATGTAGAAATCACAAGGACTGGACTATTCTCCTATCCGGAGACTTTAACTTTCCTTTCGTAGACTGGAAAGAATGAATAGGAGATTGTGGTTGTAGTTATACATATAAAAAAGAGAGTAATAGTAGTGCAGAAGATAAGAGGCAATTCGAAAAGCTATTAGATATGCTACTAGAATACAACATTTAACAAATAAATCACCTGCCAACAAGAGAGGAAAATACTTTAGACCTAGTATTTGTGAACGAGGTGAGTTATGTTAAAGAAATAATAGTTTATAATGCAAGTATTTCAGACCATAATGTCATAGAATTAACAGTCCATTCCAAAGCAAGTGAAAACAGAGATAAGCAAGAAATGAAAAAGTGGGAAGGATATGGAAAATACAACTTCTACAGTAAAAATATAAAATGGTCAGAAATAAATGAAGAATTAAACAAAGATTGGGATAAAATTTTCGTAAGTGATGATATAAAGGTAAATACGGAGATATTATATAAGATATTAGAGGAAATAGTGGATAAATATATACCGAAGAAGAAAAGTAAATATCAGTCATGTATACCAAGAGACAGAAGGATCTTGTTCCAGAAAATCAGAAAGTGGAAAAAAGGTCTTACAAAAGAAAAAAATGCATGAAAAGTGATCGAACTAAAAAGTAAGATAGAAAATGCAGAACAAAAGATTATACAATCAAAAGAAAATGAAAAATGGGACTTGGAAGAAAAACCCTAGTAAATATCAAGCAAAACCCCAAACTGTTGTACTTGTATGCAAAAAAGATGAATAAAAGAAGAATAGAAATAGGCCCTCTGAGAATTGAAGGGAGATTAAAGAATGAAAAAAAGGAATGATATGAGAGAGAATTCACCCCTAGAATTGATAATGAAGATAAGGATATAGAAGTAAGGGATTAAATAGTGAATATTTAACAGACATAGATATTAATGAAGCTGATATTGTGCAGGCTATTAATGAAATTAAATATGGAGCTGCAGCAGGGCCTGATGGTGTTCCTGCTCTTTTGTTAAAGAAAGTAGTTCATTCTATCGCAAAGCCACTTGCAATATTATTAAGATAAAGTGTAAATACAGGCAAGATTTATGATGAGCACAAATTAGCATATATCACCCCTACTTTCAAAAGTAGATCAAGACTAGAGGCAAGTAATTATAGGCCTGTGAGTCTAACTTCACTTATTATGAAAGCGTATGAAAGGGTAATGAAGAAAAATATTATGAAACATTTAATAAAAAATAATTTGTTTAATATAGGACAACACGGTTTTGTACCCGGAAAAAGTACACAAACCCAACTGTTGGACCACTGTGAGAACATTTACAAAAATATGAAAAGTGGAAATGAAACAGATGTGGTTTATCTAGACTTTGCAAAAGCTTTTGACAAGGTAGATCATAACATACTAGCGAAGAAAATTAGAAAACATAATATAGTGGATAACGTAGGAAGATGGTTAAAAGAATTTTTACACAACAGAAAACAGATAGTTATTGCAGACGATGAGAAATCGGATGAAGATAAGGTAACATCCGGTGTGCCATAAGGTACGGTGTTAGCTGCATTACTGTTTGTTATTGTAATTGCAGACCTAGACAGTAATGTTAAGGACTCGGTAGTGAGTAGTTTCGCCGATGACACAAGGATAAGTAGAGAAATTACTTGTGATGAAGATAGGAACGCTCTACAAAGAGACCTTAACTGAGTATATGATTGGGCAGAGGTAAATAGGATGGTATTTAACTCTGATAAATTTGAATCAATAAATTATGGAGACAGAGAAGGAAAGCTATATGCATATAGGGGACCTAATAATGCGACAATCACAAATAAGGAAGCAGTTAAAGACCTTGGTGTGATGTTGAATGGGAACATGTTATGCAATGATCAAATAGCAATTCTATTGGCTAAATGTAAAGCAAAAATGGGAATGTTGTTTCGGCACTTCAAAACAAGAAAAGCTGAACACATGATTATGCTTTATAAAACATATGTTGGTAGTCCACTTGAATATTGCAATATGATATGGTGCCCACACTATCAATAGGATATTGCACAAATAGGGAGTGTACAAAGGTCCTTTACGGATCCTTTAAGGATCTTGATTACTGGGAAAGACTGCAATCTTTAAAATTATATAGTCCAGAAAGGAGAAGAGAATGCTACATGATAATTCAGGCATGGAAACAGATAGAAGAAATTTCCGAAAACATCATGGAGCTAAAAATATCAGAAAGAGCAAGCAGAGGTAGATTAATAGTGCCCAAAACAATACTACGAAAAATAAGGAAAGCACACAGGAGATTAATCCACTACGCACCAGCATCGATAATGCAGCGTCTATTCAATGCGTTGCCAGCTCATCTGAGGAATATATCAGGAGTGAGCGTAGATGTGTTTAAGAATAAGCTCGAAAAATATCTAAACTGCATCCCAGACCATCCAAGATTGGAAGAGGCAAAATATACCGGAAGTTGCACTAGCAGCTCTCTGGTAGACATTAGAGGTGCCTCACACTGAGGGACCCGGGGCAACCCGAACAAGATGTAAGGTCTGTAAGGTCTCTCTCTCTCTCTCTCTCTCTCTCTCTCTCTTCTAAAGGATTTCTCTACCTTGAGAATTCAGAAATCGAGCACTTGTCTAAATCTCTCTCTCCCTCTCTCCTTAAAGATATCATGTGATATATTACCTTTATAAGTACCACCTCACTTCAAATATTCAGAAAACTAACAATATCTAAAAATCACCCTCTCTCTCTCTCTCTCTCTCTCTCTCTCTCTCTCTCTCTCTCCTTGAAAAGAAGTGGCTGATGGCTAAGACGCTGCCGATAATACGCGGGAAACTAGCTTCCATTTTTGGCGCGAGATTAATTGAACATCGACGGAGTTTTGTCATCGACTAATGTAGCCGAAGACGGTTTATTGATGGGTACTGAGGGGGAGAGGAAACTCATATATACGCCTCTTAATCCTCTTTTCTCTTCTTCCTCTTCTTCTTCTTCTTCTTCTTCTTTTTCTTCTTTTTCTTCTTCTTCTTTGCGAATTTGAATTGGAAGCTTCAAGTACACCAATTCCGAGGTGTTGAACAGATGATCTTAAGGAACCCACTTACACATATATATATATATATATATATATATATATATATATATATATATATATATATATATATATATATATATATATATATATATATTGTAAATTTTAAATCTTATCTAGTATTAAAAATTGAAATTAGATTTTGCTTAATAAGAATCTGTTATTACATAAAAAAGATTATAAATCTATTATATATATATAAATATATATATATATATATATATATATATTATATTATAATATATATTGTGTGTTATATATATATATATATATATATTATATATGTGTGTGTATATATATATATATATATTATATATATATATCATATATATATAATAATATATATATATATATATATATATATATATATATATATATATATATATATATATATTATATTACAAAATTCTTGTAAATTTCAAATTTCACCTGGAATTAACAACTGAAAATTAGATTTTGCTCAATAAAAATCTGTTATTAGATCAAGAAGATTTTAAATCTATTATAAAAAAAATTCCATTTTAATTAAACAGTTTTAATTGAATAATGAAGATCAGCTGTAAAATAGTATTTTTAGGGAATTTTAAATATATTAAAAATACCATCTTGAGTTAAATTGTCTTAATTGAATAATCAAAATAGGTGGTAAAAAAAAGTTTTTTTTTTTGAATGAGAATTTTGATTCAGACAAAATAACTTTCGTCTAAAAACTGTGTAACTTAGAGAGTTGTAATTGAAATGAATGAGTTAAAGTATTACAACTCTCTCTCTCTTTCTCTCTCTCTCCTCTCTCTCTCTCTCTCTCTCTCTCTATGCCAAATCCTGTGAAGTAATATGAGGACTGGAATGGCATAAGTCATTGCATATATAATGTCTAAAGGTAATAAGTTTAGTGTAAAGCATCGTAACTCTGGCAGGTAGACTGACAGAATGATTGATGCTGTCCCATTAGGAGAGAGAACTAGAGAGAGAGAGAGAGAGAGAGAGAGAGAGTAGCCAGCTGATAAATGAACTAAAATGAAGAGATTATCCTGGTGTGAAAAATGAGAGAGAGAGAGAGAGAGAGAGAGAGAGAGAGAGAGAGAGAGAGAGAGAGAGAGAGAGAGACTTTATCAGGACCATCTTATTTGTCAGCTATAGTTTATAATTTTCTTGAATGGGCTTGGTGCCTGATATAGACCTCTGGACTCTGCCCAGAGATTAATATACACTTCTTGGATTATTTCAATTCTCTTGAATGCCAGTGTTTTGGAAGTCTGAATGCCAAGCAAATCGTCAACTTCACAATTGTCAGAATTAGGGAGCCTTTATTTCTCTGTAGAGAGACTGAATGAATTATATTCACTCTATGAAACACATATGTATATATATATATATATATATATATATATATATATATATATGTATGTAGATATATATTTTATATATATATATATATTTATTTATATGTATATTTTATATATACATATCTATCTATCATCATTTAAGATGCTTCTATGC
>NC_087214.1:70955247-70960247 GCF_015104395.2 Macrobrachium nipponense
CATTAGGTGACTGGGTTCTTTTGAAAAGAGGGACACTTTATTCGAGAATGAGACACAAGGTCACTGGATTCTTTTGAAAACAGGGACACTTCTTTTTGAGAATGGGACACTTTATTCGAGAATGGGACACTAGGTGATAAAGTTCTTTTTGAGAATGGGACAGTTTTCCCGAAATGTTGGACACTAGGTGTCGAGTTTATTTTTTATCGAGAATAGGACACTACGTGACGGAGTTCTTTCGGGAAAATGGACACAAAAGAAGGGTTCTATCAATAAGAGGACCCTTTTTTCGAGAGTAGGACACTAGGTGACAGATGTCCTTCAAGAATGGGACACAAGACAACTGGTTGTTTTTGAGACAGAGGGACACTAGGTAACAAAGTTTCCCCAATAAATGATTAATAAAATACCATTTACAGACACGTAAGTCTAATAAAAGAAATTTTGAATAAACGAATGAAAAAAAAATTTACAATAAATAAAACATTGAAGTCTACGGAGCACTTTTTAATTTTTTTTAGGCCTATGAATCCGGAAATGGGAGGTTGACAGGCTCCTAAGTTTGGTAGGAGTTTTTTTTTTATTCTCCAATCCCTGGGCCTAATCCTTCTACCCGAAAGTTTTTTGGAGAGAGAGAGAGAGAGAGAGAGAGAGAGAGAGAGAGAGAGAGAGAGAGAGAGAGAGAGAGAGAGAGATTACTCTTGATATTCTCCTGAAACAGATTTTCTTTACACAGTTTCAGCCAGAAAAATAATTTATTTACAAGAACAACTACATCTAAAATAGTGATAATCTTTGTTAAATTCCTGTTTTATTCCTCTAACTCGCTGCAGGAAAAAATATTTATTAAATATTATAAAAATGAAAGCTAACAAGATTTGTCCAACATTATAACTATATATTATATAAAACTGCCTTTCAAATTGTTTATAAATTTATAGCTCTACTACATATCTCGACCAGTTCTGGGTATTGGTGGTTAACATAACTTTTAGAGTATGGTGACGTTAAAACACATTTGAAATTAGTTTCATTTATCAAACTGACAACTGCTTTAATTCATAGCATGGGGCTACGAGAGAGAATTAGGCTCATTTTTACGCAGTTCTTCACATACGTTTATTAGCAGAATTCAAACGGAATTAGAAAATGAATAATTACAGAATGAATTTGAATTTTCCCCTCCGCCAGTGCCCTTGGACAGTGACGCTTTCCAAAAATGCTATACATTTCGTTTCACGCTCAAATGGTGGAATAAAATGGCTAATTATGGTTCCAGAATTCCAGTTCCTCTTTTATTTATTTCAGGCTGAACATTTGATATAAAAAATGACATCAAAGGTATATATAATTATATATGTATATATATATGTATGTATGTATATATATATATGTATATATATATATATATATATATATATATATATATATATATATATATATATATATATATATATATATATTATATATTCTTTTTTTAAGGCTACCAGACGATGGGGTCAGAAAGCCCTTGATGTCATGTAAACCTTTAAGATGTAAACGTCCCTTTCAAATGTGGTCCAGTTATTAACTATGTGATTAAACAGAACAATTGTTGTGGGAGTAATCCAGTTTACTATACACAAGCAAACACATATATACTTGCGTGTACAAAAGGCCAACGAAGAGTTGGCGTAGTTTCTTAATTCATTGTTTCTGGAAATATTGCCATATGCAGGTGTCAGATTATTTACTTAACAATAAATAACATTTCCTTTCAAAGGTGTTATACTTGAAATAAATCACATTAGAACTGAGTAGACTTATTCAACATATTAAATATAATTATTTTGCAAAGTAAGGAAAATATATACCGATGGGTCCACGATTTCTAATTTTATTCTCAACTCTAGCTTCGTGACAGCATACCGAAGATTTTGAAGTTGGCTTTGCTGCCGCCCGAGTCTTGATTCAACGTATCGTACTGCACTGGGGTGTTGTCATTTCGTCTCCTACAGCCGATAAATAATACATCAATGCGTTAACATTCTTTGAAAACGATGTTTAATTAAACTAATTTTGTCCTTTGATCAATAAAATAATTTGCATGACACATTTAGTGGGCCTAAATCCGCTTAGGTCTATTTTCAGCAGTATACTCTCTCTGATACGTAATATTAATGAATATTTAAATCGACAATATATATAAATATATATATATATATATATATATATATATATATATATATATATATATATATATATATATATATCAATCTCATTTATTTTATTATTCCCGTTATTCTTGTTTTATTAGCCATGTTCGCCTTTCTTCTTATCCTTTTCACAATTGCTTAACACAATTAACTCAGACCTAGCTATTCAAAGTCAAAAAGCAATCATAAAAAATCAAACGAATATAATTCAGTCTTATTTTTTATCGAATTCCTTGCATATCACGCTGTTTCATTTAGGCACGTTGGAAAGCTGCGGGAATCAAAACTGGCGAATAATTAAGAAAGGCTTACTTTCATTAAAGCTTTCTCAGGTTGATCTTTCTGTAGCTATTCATATCTTCTAAATAGAAATTAATTCAAATTAGTTCCACGTGTATACCTAGACCTACTACCATAAGCATGTTATAAGTAGCTGAAAGGATAAGAAATATGAAAGGTGACATTCTCGTTTAAGTCTATTTCATGTTTTTTTTGTTTTTTTTTTCTAGAAAAACCTACTGCTTTAATCAAGGGTTGCTCTTTGACGGCTACAGGCTGTAACACGAGTGTATGCACATATTTTGGGGAATGAAAGATAAAGTTTCTCTGAACAGAAAATATGTTATAAACATATGCATTTTAAGGCGTCCGTTGTCGGTGAGGGGAATTTTAAAATAACCGTTGTCATTAATGATGCTTTCACGCGATGGAGTTCGTAGTGAGAAGTCGGATCGAGTTGTCTGAGATGTAGAAGAGAGCGGAGGTGGTGTATAGGAGTGATGGAAGGATTAGGCCGATGTTAATAAATATCTCCCAATAAAATGTATTCTTTAGGTTTAAAAAAAAAAATGCATGCATCTTTGAAACTGTTTCCCTCCCTATCTGTAGTATTCACTGGCCAATGATAAAAAAGAAAAAAAAGAGTAAGCCTAACTGAATCTCTCATCCATCAGAGATAAGTTTGCATATTCATTAGAGTTATTCATTAGACAACTATCAAAGATTTTAAGTGTAGATTTAAAAATCTCTTCCTCTCCATCTAAAGTATTCATCAGACACCAGTCATAAGCGTAGAGCTAGTTATGATTCCTGGTTCAGCAATGTGGTGTCGAGGCACTAGAATTCAAAGTTCACAAATGAATGTTGCTCAGCAACATTTACACTACTGTATTGTCTTGCTCTCTTGTGGTGCTTCGGGGTGTTCTACCTCTAGGCCCATGTTCTAAATATTGCCGTTCTTTAAACAGTTTGATTCATCTATGTATGATTCTCTCCGGGTTATTAAGCTTTCTTGATATCTCTCCAACAGGAACTTGCACCGAATGCAGTGCAATAATTGTCTCTCGCCCATCGAGGGATGTTTCTTGGACCGATAAATGACACACTGATATTAGATTCCCGTGCACATAACATCAAAAGCAATAGAGTGAGGTCGCCTGGTTCACACTGTTAGGATATCGTTTTTGTTTTCTTTTTGTTTTTAAATTTGATAGGATTTTGGGGGATTCCAATGCTTGTTTTCTGTAAAATTTATGAGGATTTTGGGGGATTCCAATGTTTTCTGTAAAATTTAACAAATGGAATAGTTCAACTACCTTCAACTTAATATTGAAATGATAATTTAAGGACTATGTTTATGCGATACTACTAGTGATAGGTGTCTCCTATCTATTTGGTAATGTATATCTATGGTTGTGATATGACGTTTTTTATCACTTCGTTTCGTTCACGTCAATTTTGCTATATGGAAAATAGTTTTACACAATAACATAATATAATGTTCTAAAGATACCAGTGACTGTTTTTAACGTCATTACACGTGATTTCTTCCATCTTTGAAAAGAGAAAGATAAATAAGGCATGAATCGTGCGTCAGGCAGGTGAACAAAAAATTATGAAACTCTGCCACCAGGTTTTTAGCCGACAGTACATATAGATATATATGTGCATATACAATATATAAATATATATATATATATATATATATATATATATATATATATAGATATATATATATATATATATATATATATATATATATATATATACATACAAAATAAAGCGTCAAGTATATACCAACCCCATTGGATAAACATAAACAAGCTAACGTTTTTCTTAAGCATACCTATCCATACGATTCCTTCCAAACGTTTCTCCAGATAGAGAATCTCTCTCTCTCTCTCTCTCTCTCTCTCTCTCTCTCTCTCCTCTCTCTCTCTCTCTCTCTCAAGAACAAGGGGGATTTCTTTATAGATTGTGAGTCTCTCTCTCTCTCTCTCTCTCTCTCTCTCTTCTTCTTCTTCTTCTTCTTCTTCTTCTTCTTCTTCTTCTTCTTCTCCCAAACGCCTGTCCTCGAAAGGAAATGGAATGGGATGGACGAATTACTATTGTGTGCCGTGAGGAATGTCATTCATATGTGGTCATTCCAATCCGGAATGGAAAGAGATTCTGGGTCGCAAATATACAAAAGATCGATTCGGCGGTTTTTATTATTATGATTTTTT
The DNA here is from genome assembly GCF_015104395.2 of Macrobrachium nipponense. Taxonomy (NCBI): domain Eukaryota; kingdom Metazoa; phylum Arthropoda; class Malacostraca; order Decapoda; family Palaemonidae; genus Macrobrachium; species Macrobrachium nipponense. The sequence goes on from NC_087214.1 coordinate 70,959,947, forward strand.
TTTTTTTTTGGTTAGGAATACAAATGTCTCTCATGACAGCTCCAACAGCTGTGAAAGGTCGTATGACCCCAGGATTTATTTTACGAAATGTGCAGATGCGACAGTGACTGAGATTTCGCGGTTAGGTAACGCACGTGTAATAATATACAAGTCAGGACTATGTTTGTATATTTCGCACATATTTGGTGAATGTTATGGGAAATGAAGGCGTTAACATCCCTGCCGTATCACTTTTAGTTTTCTGAAAAGTATAAATTTAGACCTCATCTCTTAATAACTCCTCAGGTTAGAGGGCTGCAAA
>NC_087214.1:70967747-70975007 GCF_015104395.2 Macrobrachium nipponense
TGTGGGACGGATGGTTTCCAAATTATATGACGATTTTCCCAACAGTCTAAATGATAAAGAGAATTAAGTATTTTGATTTTTGCTCCAAAGTCACTTGATAATATTCCTAATAGTCTGAATGACAAAGGGAATTAAGTGTTATTTGTAAGTCCAAAGTCCTGTGACTATTTTTTTCTTCAACTGTGTTACTGATAAAGAGCTTTAAGTATTGTTTTGGGCTCTAAATTCATAAGATAATTGTTCCAACAGTCTAAATGATAAAAAGAATTAAGTATTTTTTGAGCTTCAAATTCATGTGACAATTATTGCCCATCGTGTGAGAATTATTTTCCATCAATCCGAAAGATTTTGTCATAAAAAATCGATAAATTCATGAGATAATTTTTCTAACAGTCTAAATGATAGAGAGAATAAAATATTTTTTGAGCTTCAAATTTATGTGACAATTATTGCCCGTCAGTCCAAAAGATAAACATTATTTTATCATAAGAAAATCGATTATTGATTTCGAAAATATCGTCTCCAGAGGGGACATTCCCTGCAGACTTGAAAAGCATCAATAATACTCATTGTACTTGCCTTTCGTGATTAACCCCAGTTGCAACGTGGAGTTATGGAAAAACGATTTAATTCTCGTCCCCCCCACAAGTTTGGTTTAGATGAAGTTGGCCTAATGCCAGAGAATTAAAAACTAATTTCTTTGCCTAAAAGTGCTTTTATTATCTTTGTTTCATTGTTTTTATTATTAAGATGAGACTAATGGCCATGAAATCACATGCACTAATATATATATATATATATATATATATATATATATATATATATATATATATATATATATATATATATATATATAAAAATAAATAAACTATATATATATATATATATATATATTTATATATATCAACATGAAACTCACAATATCCACTTATCTCAAATCTCTACCCAGCCATGCATAATTAATTAAGTAACTATATTCAAATATATTCCTAATACCGGGCTGATGTGTATCTGGTAATTACGTCTCATTAACCAAGCAATCAAAAAGTCATCAACAATTAAAATATCTATAAAAATTGCCAATTCCCTTTATCTGCCTTTTTCCAAGTGGGAAGGACGAATACTTTTATTAAACGCAAATCATTTAACTCTCGCCTGATCGAGTCTCCCTGATTTATAACTTGGCCTGGGGTGGGGGGGGGTTTGGTGTTGGACGGGGGGGGGGGTGGGGGGGGGGGAGAGGGGTTGGAGGGGTCACTTACCGAAGTATTATTGGTCGGAATTCCGGATGAGACGTCAAGTTCATTATCCGAATGCTAATGGTTGTCACCTTTAAATTATTATTATTAATATTATTATTTTATTAAAAGTAATGGCTACTTCAGCAGCATTACACTTGTAGAGATTCTTCTCTATTTTCCGAATAGCGGCTTTTTCCGTGCTACTTAGACAGGCTAGTAGAGCGCCTATGGAGGTCATGATCAAATACAGAGCCAAAAAAAATTGGTGTATATATTTGAATTTTACAGATAAACTATGATACTATAGTTATCAAAGTCATTAACGATATATATATATATATGTCTCTCTCTCTCTCTCTCTCTCTCTCTCTCTCTCTCTTTCTTGAAGCAAGCGAGCTTTCGTCTGGCGCTGCCAGACATCCTCGGGCTGGGAAGCTGAGGGTGGACTGATCTTGAAGCGGTGTCCGTCCTCGTTTATATTTGGAGTTGACAGCAGGGGGTCTGCCCCATGCTGATCTACTATTGGCTGGTGGCGGTAGGTCTTCGTTTTCATTGGTGGCTTGAACCGGGTCTCAAGCCACTTTCCATGCGTTGATGGTTGCGATACTGTAAGTCCTGCAGCCGCCTAGACCTCCTTAGCGGCGCGGTTACGTCGATGGGCGTTTCGCTATGCTGCGGGACGTCACGGCTAACTTGATTATGATTGGCTGCGGGAGTATCTCGTTCGGGGGCGTCGTCTTCCGTGGAGTTGTCGTGCTCGGTGGTGTCATTGTTGGTGGCAGGTCTTCTCATACTCGTAGGGAGGAGAAATTCTTCCTGCGTCGTATTTAGTGTAGGTCTTACTTGCTGGATGAGAAGCGCCTCCAGCAGGCGTAACCGACGGGCATCAGGGGCCTTCCCGATGATCTTCGTGTTTTGGATGATCACATCCCGGGAGATGGCCTCTTGATGTTTGGTGCGTGCGTGATTTTTGATAGCCCCCTCTTGGGCGTGGCACGAGAGTCTCTTCGACAGGCGCATGGTGGTCATACCAACGTAGGCGCCGCTGCAACCACGGACTGGGCATGTATACTGGTACACCACATGCGTCTGCTTCAGGGGGTCTCGTACCTGTGGAGAAGGGTTATTTTTCATAATTAGGTCGCGCGTCCTCCGATTCTGGCAGTAGATAATTAGGTCGATATTTTTGGTGTCGTCGGTCGGGGATACGTTTTCAGAAATAATTTTCTTGACTGAGTCCTCTTCTTCACGGTAATGTGAGCTCATGAAGGCTTTATAATAAAGCTTGATATTATCCTGGTGGCGGGGTTGCGGGCTCTCACTACCGTACCATTTCTCCAGGGCTGTACGGACTTCTCTGCTTATTAATTTATTTGAATACCCGTTATTTACGAGTACTTGGGAGGCGCGGTCGAGTTCCTGATGAGTGTCCTGCCAGGTCGAGCAGTGGGAGAGGGCTCTCCTGACGAAGGCCCTGACGGTCGTGCTTTTGAATCTGGCGGGGCACTCGCTGTCACCATTGAGGCAAAGTCCTAGGTTGGTTTTCTTTGTGTAGACGGAAGTACGGAGGCCGTCTTCCGTCTTACTCACAAGGACGTCGAGGAAGGGGAGCCGATCGTCGGTGCTGTATTCAACAGTGTAATTCAGCACGCTGCAACTGGCTGAAAATGCCTGTCGGAGGGCTTCTACCTCATTCTCGCGTCGACTTGAACAAAGATGTCGTCGATATATCGTCCATATCTGCGGGGTTGCTGCATCCTAGCGAAGACTCGTTCCTCCACGGTTCCCATGACAAGAAACCCGACAGACGACATCAAGAGGGAGGCCAACGGGGTCATCAGTGTAGTGAATGCTGCGACTAACGCTGTCGAAGAGACTCTCGTGCCACGCCCAAGAGGGGGCTATCAAAAATCACGCACGCACCAAACATCAAGAGGCCATCTCCCGGGATGTGATCATCCAAAACACGAAGATCATCGGGAAGGCCCCTGATGCCCGTCGGTTACGCCTGCTGGAGGCGCTTCTCATCTAGCAAGTAAGACCTACAATAAATACGACGCAGGAAGAATTTCTCCTCCCTACGAGTATGAGAAGACCTGCCACCAACAATGACACCACCGAGCACGACAACTCCACGGAAGACGACGCCCCCGAACGAGATACTCCCGCAGCCAATCATAATCAAGTTAGCCGTGACGTCCCGCAGCATAGCGAAACGCCCATCGACGTAACCGCGCCGCTAAGGAGGTCTAGGCGGCTGCAGGACTTACAGTATCGCAACCATCAACGCATGGAAAGTGGCTTGAGACCCGGTTCAAGCCACCAATGAAAACGAAGACCTACCGCCACCAGCCAATAGTAGATCAGCATGGGGCAGACCCCCTGCTGTCAACTCCAAATATAAACGAGGACGGACACCGCTTCAAGATCCCCAGTTGCTGCTCGGCCTCCGTAGCAGTAACATCTCTCCTGAGACCTTTTCTGGCGAACGTGAGCGACAGCGAGCGATAGCGCCATCCCAGTCGACGATAGCGGCGAGATTTCCAGCGATTTTCGGCGGAACTTTCGGCGATTGACGACGACACCGAGAATTATATTTCTGAGAGAGCTCTCTCACATTTTATAAGGAAATTTCATATGACATCTTTCTCTCTCAAATAATTTTCCATTACTAACAGTCTCTCCTGCCTAAAATTCGGTAGCCGTTGGGGTCTGAAAACTCCGATTGAAGCAGGGTCTAAGGGACAAAAACTTTCTACTCTCGCAATCCTTATTTGCAAGTAGCACAGGAACGATAGGCTGGTGTCTCCCATAAACCAGGTTTAGGCCCTTCAGGCAAAAGTAAAAAATATAACAACACACACATACACATACATTCTCTCTCTCTCTCTCTCTTCTCTCTCTCTCTCTCTCTCTCTCTCTCTCTCTCTCTCTCCCCTCACAGATAGACGAATGCAGCCATGGACCAAGTAACCCAGCCCACACCCACCACTGCAGAAGCACCTGAGAACCGGAAACGGACAACGTCTTCTTCTTCCTCTTTTTCAGATGCCCCTGAAGCAGTTAGACCTCGCCTAGACTCCTCCACCTCCGAAGAAGAATCCACCACAGCCACTCAAGAGGACAAGGAAAACCCCCTTGCCATGGACACAGATGATGGATTCCAGCTTGTCACCAGGAAACAAACGCAAACCAAGGACCACCAGCAGCACCTTCACCCTCACATGGAAAATACCTGATAACTCCTCCAACAGGAACCAGTGCATATGAATTCGTAAAGGACCTCGAAAAGAAGGGTAAGTTGTTCAAGGTAAGACCCACCACCAGGGGAGAACTGTTTGCAATACCCTCAGACCTGAATACAAATGAGTATATGAAAAATAATCCTGCCAGCTTTAAATTCCTCAATCCTGACGACAAACCCTGCAGATTTATATTATGCCATTACCCTCTGCAATTTGAAACCAAGGTTATTCTGAAAATCCAAAGGTAATCAAAGCAGAGAGATGCCATACAAAAGGACCCAACCCCCAGCCAACCCGCAAAGTCCTAGTAGAATGGAAAGGAACTCAGCCTAAGTCACTGAACTTGGCCATATGGGGCTCCTTCCCCACCATGGACTTCACACCAGAACCTCTGAGGTGCTTTTAACTGTCAGAGGTACGGACACCATAGCAGTGCCTGCACCGCAAAGCCATTTGTGGTGTATGTAGTGGGAGGCATCCCACAAAACTCTGCACAGACAAATTCAAAAATGGACAAGAAACAAATGCCAGATGCCCCGCATGCAAGGGAAACCACCATGCGTGGAATAGAAAATGCCCGATAAGGCTACAGAAAATAGACACTCTTAAAGGAATCACCCCACTCGGAGCCTCCCTGGAAAGACATACCACCACACACATACAGACCAGGAACCCCAAACAACAACACACAGCAGCTTCAACCATCAACCCAGCAGGGATCAAGGGTCCTTTGCTTGCTGCAGGTGTTAGGGGGTCGCAACAAGCCCCCAAAAACACACAGACACACCACCAGCATAAGACACAGTCCTATGCTGCTGCAGCTGGAGGGCCTAGACCCAACAGGACTCAAAGTCAGCCTCAAACTCAGAAAAAAGGAACACAAAACACTCCCCAAACCACACCCAGACCAACACACACCAACGAAACAAATAACAAACACTAGAAGGAAAATCAGCTTCTCAGAATCGGCCAAGCCGACCAACACATACATCCTAACCTCCTCCTGTTCCCGAAACCCGACAAATCCTCCTCACCCCAAATCCTAAAACTAGCTCCACTGTTCCTGGCTCCCAAAGCCATATAACCCAGTCTCCCCTCCTCCTCCCTCCCCCACCCCACAAAGCAACAGGTTTGAAGTTCGCCCAGAACTAAAAACAAGACAAATATATCGCAGAGACTCAAGACCTCACAAAATCTACTGGTGCAAATGCTATTCAAGTTTGTAGAACTAACAGGATCAAACTTCTCAGAGGAAATAGCCAAAGAGTCGTTGAAAAGTGCATAAGAACGTCCAGAGGACTCTTTGCATCACCATGCCTACACTAATAAACAACAACAGTGCAAATGGCACTACAAATACACCCGGTGTCAGTTTCATTCCAAGTAATAGTACCAGGTACATCTCCAGTGCCAGGGCCAACCTCAGAGTTTGGTAGTCAAGGCACATCAAGTGCAAATGACGAACTAGGAAACAACAACAACACAAATGACTGCAGAGACACAGACACTATAAAAATCCTCCAGTGGAACATACTAAGTGCAAACAATAAATACGCATTCCTGCAAGCACACACACAAACAAATAACTACGACATCATAATGTTACAAGAAACACTTGTAAGGGAAAATGCCAAATTTTCATTTAAAGGGTACAAGGTGTACAAAACACCATACACAGACACTAAAAGAGGACTAATCACCCTAGTTAAAAACACAATCCCCTCAAAGAAGGTAGACAAACATCCCTTGCGGAGATGATGTAGAATCACTCAGCGTAAAACTCACACTTGCAAACACACAATGATGGTACACAACATATACAGGGCTCGGGACAACACATTCGAAGGGGAAGCACTCTTCAGTGCAGCGACACAGGAAAACACACTAATTGGAGGAGACTTCAATGCACATCACCCAAGCCTGAACTCTACACAACAAACAAAACACAACTGGAAGACATCTACACCAGTTATCATGTGATTTCCCAGAGGTGTGCCTATTAAACAGTGGGAGAGCCAACTCACCTAAAGGGAGGAAGACTAGATCTTACCTTCACAAACTCCGCCCTAAAGGAGCAAGCAACATGGAAGCTGCACGAGACCCTCACAAGCGACCACATAGCTATTGACATTGGCCTACGGCTCAAAAAGCTGCCCCCCATACCACCGCCACCAGAAAGATGGAACCCAAGTTTCAAAAACTGGGCTACATTTGAAGCCATAATGACGAGATGGGCGAGGAACTACCTTGAAAACCCTGCAAACGATATAGAACTCTTCTATGAAGAGTTCATCAGCACACTCAGAGAGGCAGCAAACATGTCCATGCCAAAGATCAAACGATCCAAGATCGATCACAAAGATGCATGGTACTACTGTGAAAGGGTCAAAGAACTCAATGCCAGAGTCAACAGAGTGCGGAAACTCTTCAGACGGGAACCATCTGATGAGATGCACAGAGGTAATAGCCCATGCAACTGAAGAGACAAAAGAAATTAAACAACAGGCATGGTATGATTGGTGTGCAAACATCAGCAGACAAACTCCAGTAACCCAGATCTGGAGATTCCTTGCAAAAATTGTAGGGAAAGGAAGAACGGTGCAAAGCATCCACCCCAACCCACAAGAAGAAGCTGACAATATAGCCAGAAACTTTGCAGAAAGGACAAAATCCCACAACCTTCCCCAAACAACACAGGAAAAAATAAATGAAATTTCCCCAGCAAGATGGAGGGAAATCAATACTGCCTGCAACACACCTGATGACACAGACAC
>NC_087214.1:70975507-70983007 GCF_015104395.2 Macrobrachium nipponense
ATTACGCTCAGCTCTAAACTTTAGGAAAATGTAAAAGAGTTCAAGATAGTTTTAATTACAAATACTTCATTTATATGACATGCTATGTTTTTCCAGTAAATTTTAATGACTCTGGATACGATGAATATATTTTTAATGGAATTTATATTTTCCAACGGCTTCGTTTTTCAGTATTTTGTAACCTGATTTGAAGGTTATTGGAAATGTCGGTTTTTTTCTGTAATTCTAACTAAATGAGAAAGTTTTTTTTATGAAGTTTTAATTATGTTCGTTATTTTCTGAAGGACTTTTAAGGCTTTTTTTATATACATATATACAATAATATATATATATATATATATATATATATATATATATATATATATATATATATATACATATATGTATCCCCATCCCAAATTAGAAACTAAAAAGAAATTCTAAATATGAAATATGAAAAAAAAAAAAAAAATTTATAGAATAAAATTGCTGAAAATCAGAGAAATATCTGCCGTGGCTTCTCTCCATTTGGCAAACCTTCTAAAGCTATTTACTCGCATCATAAAACTGACATTTTCCAGTCTTCGCTAGACGCAGACGATCGGAAGAAAGTCTAGCTCGTTTGCCATGGGAGAAGAATTAGTGGAGAGAGAGAGAGAGAGGAGGGAGAGAGAGAGAGAGAGAGAGAGAGAGAGAGAGGGTTGTATCGATTAGAAGACACGGAAAAATGTAAATAAATGTGTACATTTGTGGATGTTTGTTGGTTGTGACACAGACAGACGACTGACTTCACAAACACAAGAGAAGCGTTATTTAATTAACAAGGACAAACACCAGACAACAATTTGGACTCAGAGGAAAGTAAGAAGAAAAAGATAGAGATCATGGATAACTTTAACCTTAAATGAAATAAAAAACTACCGAGGCTAGAATGGCTGCAAATTGCATGTCTGATGATTGGAGGGTGGATGATCAACATACAAATTTGCAGCTCCTCTAGCCTCAGAAGTTTTAAGATCTGACGGCTAAATATAACCTTGAATAAAATAAAAACTACTGAGTCTAGGAGGCTACAATTTGGTATGCGCGATGATCGGAGTATGGATGATCAACGTACAAATTTGCAGCCAGCTAGCCACAATAGTTTTTAAGACCAGAGGACGGAAAGAAAAAAGTGCGGAGGGACAGACAAATACCCATTGTCATTAGTTTTTCTTTTTTACAGAAACCTAAAAAAGAAGGCATTAATGACATAACGTGGATCTTTAGTACTGAATTTCCAGGTAGCTCTAAATCGTATAAACACGGCCTGATTACTCCAGCTTAGGCCCTTGGGCGTTTTTTGGAAAAGGGGGTGGTGGAGTGTTAGTTGTGGGGGAGGGGGGAATAGAAGGAGGGGGAGGAGAGGTGAATTTATAGTTAATGAGCAAACACATTAGGCTCGAGTCGATGGAGGTATTATTATTATATTATTATTATTATTACTATTGGGACGACTGTACAATACTTTTGCAATGCTTACGCGAATTTCATTGAATATTGGGAGTTAGAATTGGCTTTGAGAGAGAGAGAGAGAGTGAGTGAGAGAGAGAGAGAGAGAGAGAGAGAGAGATTAAAAAAAATAAAGCTAGCAGAATTGTTTGTAATATTAATTACTTTCAGAATTACGAAGGTAAATATAACAAAGAATTGGAGAGAGAGAGAGAGAGAGAGAGAGAGACCCTAAAATGCATTCTGCATTCCACCCAAAGCAGGCAAATTCATTCACCAAGAGAAAAACCCATTAGCTTTTTCGCCAAAATTACCCACTTAATTAATTTTTTTTTTGTCACTTCGGTATGTCACCGGGAGTCATTTGTCTTCATTATGAACAAATGAAAGGAAGAGAGAAAGATGGATTATGAATGATCTTCAGAGGGTAATTACTGGCTTTTTTTTTAATTCCTCGTTTCCACTCGCTAAAGTGTTTTCCAAAATAAAAGTTTTTTTTTTCGGTGTTCGTCTGTCGAGTTGGGTGGCGAAATGAATGGAAGCTTTGTCTTAAAAGTCTTTTTTTTTTTTTTTTTCGTGTAATGAGTTTCTTTTTTTTGGTGGCTAATTAACATATTAGCTTTTTGTAAATGAAGTCGTTTGTTTTTTAAACGTATAATACTGAGCTCTGTTATCTTTTAACTAGGTTTATTTTTTAAACATTTTTTTTCTAGCTCTGTCCACAAATATATTTTAACTATTTTCTCTACAATTTATTAAAAGATGCAGACATATGTATACACATCTATTTGTATGTATGATATATACACACACACACACACACACACCACACACACACACACAAAACCATAGACATTGGTGGCAAATAATTGTTGAGGGGGTGGGGGTCGGGGGTGGTCAAGAGGCAGAATAAAATTTTGCCTAAGACACGCAAAACTCCCCAGATACATTGTAAACTTCTGCCCCAGTAACTTCAACTTGATGCTCTCAGGAGTTATAAGTTTTAAAAAACTGATGGAATTTTTTTTGCGGTCTGAAGTGAGCCTTTGTTCCCTGGAAGTAAAATTTCTATGAAAGTATTTTTGGAGCCAGCCAATATTGAACGATTTTATGGGAAGTTTTTTTTTTTATATATACGTATATAGATATTCATAATTATTATGCTTCCAGAATAATGTACATTATACAGCTCTATTAGGTTAGGGTTAAGCCAGGTTTTTCATTGTATTTTCTAAGGGAATGTTGGCTAGGTAGGTTAAGTTAGGTTAGATCGCTCGATTAAATTAGATCAAGTTAGGTAACTAGGTTAGGTTAACTTATGTCAAGTAGCCTGGTCAGGTTATGTCAAGTTAGGTAGTTAGATCAGGTTGGGTTACGTTAGGTAGCTGAGATAAGCCAGGTTATGTTAGGCCAAATGACAAATGAACTGCTCCTATTTCATAAACAACCTTACATTACAGTGATGAAAATCCAACATTTTAGTCTCATATGACTGAATGTAAAAAAAAAATGAATCAAAAGCTATAACTGACAGAAAAAAATATCCAGCTTTTATCATCAGGGCTACACCAAGTCACATTAGCATACAGAATCGCCAGGACAGACGAACTGATAATATTGCTAATTAAATTCGTAATTGTTACCAGTGAAAAAATACACCTGATCATTACTTCATCAACGTATATGCACGCAGTTGCAACTGATATCCCAGCGCTGATCAACATTACATTACGAGCTGACAAATGACATTACTGGGAATGCAAGGCAGAATTGGGCCTTCATTATATATTCAGCGTTTGAATTCCATTCCAGAAATTGTTCCAGAGTTTATTGTCGTTTTAAAAAGGTATATTTTTTGCTTGGGGGAGCGGGTGGGGGGGGGGGGGGGGGGGGCGGGGGGGGGCAGGCGCTGGTGGGCTGTCAGTCGAGGTGGGAATGGGAATAAGTGGAGAGTTTATCTGCTCTCTCTCTCTCTCTCTCTCTCTCTCTCTCTCTCTCTCTCTCTCTCTATATATATATATATATATATATATATATATAAATGTAAATTTGTAATTTGAGAGAGAGAGAGAGAGAATGATCTACATGGGTACAGTTTAGTTGGCTGGAGGTTTACCTCGTCGAGCTCTCTCTGTCTCTGTCTCTCTCTCTCTCTCTCTCTGTATGACTCCACAATCGTGTAAGAAAAGTTTCCAGGAATTATGAAAGAGAATATTAATAATTCATTTAAGAATGAAAAAACCAAGAATCGCAAATAGGTAATCCAAAGTCTGGAAATGACCAGGAATCATAAATGATAATAAAACCGTTCAACGGGAAAAGCTAAGAATGACCAGGAAATAACGAGAATAGGAATAAACCACTTAAAAATGAAAACAAAGAAGGATTACAATTCGACGCCAGAGATCAATCACCTGCTACGTGTAACTCAAACCTGTGTTTTTTTTCGTTTCTCTCTCCTCACCTTTCCTCTTCACCTGTTCAGCTTTAATGGCCGCCAACAACGCAATTACCTGGGCTCATCTGAGATATGAACTTCCACTGGGCAAACACTCCACTCTCTCTCTCTCTCTCTCTCTCTCTCTCTCTCTCTCTCTCTCTCTCTCTCAGCTCGGATCACTGTATCAATTTACTTTCGAGATAAAAAAAAAATGCTTTACTTTGGAGGCTTCGCCTGGCTTTAAGTAGTCGTGGCCTTCTTGGAAGGGAATTGTTGGAGGTGTTCTAGGTTTTTGTGTGTGGGGATTTTTCCTTTTTTGTGTGGGGATGTTTTTTTTCTTGGAAATGGATTGTTTGGAGGTGAAAATGTTTAGGGATTTTATGAGTTGGCAATTTTTTATTATGGGTGAATGAATGTGTGTGATGTATGTATTTTCGTATGGATATTTTTCTTTTTTGTGTCAGGATGTTTCTTTTCGTGTGTGGGGATGTTTTATTTTGTATGGGGATATTCTCTTATTGTGTGAGTACGTTTTCTTATTTTTTTTGTGTGATAGTTTTTTGTGTATGTTTTTTTGTGTAGGGATGTTTTTTATTTTTGTGAGGGAATGTTTTGTGTGGGAGTTTTTCTTCATTTGTATATGACAAATTACCTTATGTATGAGAGAGAGAGAGAGAGAGAGAGAGAGAGAGAGAGAGAGAGAGAGAGAGAGAGAGAGAGAACCGTATTCTAACCATCGGTGTCAAGGAGAATCCGATTTGGTTTATTGAATTTAGACGTATACTATGTGAGAACCTCCATTAGGTCCCTAGTTTTTATAGATATTCATAGATATTTGTAGAAATTTATTAGGGAGAATTATCTAGGTTTTATACAATAACTTCTGGGATATGGGCAAAAATGTCATGAACTTCTAGTGTACTAATAGTTATATTATATTATTATTATTATTATTATTATTATTATTATTATTATTATTATTATTATTATTTTATTATTATTATTATTATTATTATTATTATGGTCAATTTCCATTTAATCATCATCAGATTTTTCAAGTATATATAAATTTATTTTGAAAAAAATCTTCAAATTCATAATTTCTTAAAATATGAATTCATAATAAAATTTTTGTTTAGTAAAAAATAATATAATTTACATTTACACAAATAAAATAGGTTTATATTTGTTTAATTCACAATTTAATTCTCAGTTTTAGAAATAAAGCTAATTTTCCTTTGTAAAATCAATGTTAAGTATTCCAGCTGACGTTAAGATGCATTAAAGTCCACAATATAATTCATATTGTAATAAAATCCAAAATTATATAAATGTATATTGTATTAATATTTATATTAATACAATTTATATATTTATGAATATTTATTGCCTAACAGTTTATGACTATATTGTGAAATTTATGTAATTCATATTGTAATAATAAAAATTAATGATTAAATAAAAAAAATTAACAGTTATGTGATAAAAATTGTGAAATTTTATCACATAACTGTTTGTCACTAGTGTGAATCTCATAATAATTCATATTTTTTTGAATGAATCAAATATTCAAGCTGACATTCCTGAAAACGTGAGGGAGTTTTGGCCACGAGACGCAAAAATAAATAAAGGAATCTGGTGGGAGATTCGCTCCCAGACGACACCGTTGTTAAGATACCCTCTCCGTGGGATTTGTTCCCCCCTCCGGACCCCCATCCTCTTAAATTCGGGAGTAAATTGCTCCATACCTGTCACCTGCTGTCATTAAAGCTTCTGGCTCAGTGAGTGACTTAGAAGTGACTTATTCTATTTATATAAGTCACTTATTTTGTGACTTAATTGATTTATAAATGGTAGTCTCCTTTACGGAGGTAAGAAAGACTTAGGGTGCTTAGTCAATTTTTCTGTCCGTCCACACATTGCTATGTTGATCATCCATCCTCCAATCACCAAGTAGATCAAATTGCAGCCCTCTAGCCTTAGCAGTTTTTCTTTTTATTTAAGGTTAAATTTCGCCCTCAGATCGCCAAAACTACTACGACTAGAGGGCTGAAAATTGGCAGGTTGATCATCCACCGTCCTGTCACCGAATAGACCTAACTGCAGCCCTCTAGCTTCATCAGTACTTTCTATTTCATTTAAGGTTAAGGTTGGCCAGGATCATGCGTCTGGCAACGATCTAGGCCAGGCCACCACCGGGTCGTGGATATAGATTCACTGGTCCCGGCTATTGCAACATTATACCGAGACCACTTAAAGACAGACCTATTTTCTGCTTGTTTAATCTGGCTACGGTGATTTTCAGGCCTCCTTCCGTGGCAATTAGCGAAATGGCATTCTCTGGTACTTTGGGAAATGTCACTGTGAAATGGTAATCGTTACTTTTGGCGAGGGGTTTCACAGCATTTGGTGTCATGCCCATAATAGCAGCTATTTGACACCTTAATAGCTTAGAATAGCTGCTATTTAATTGCTAAGCTTTGTTTTTCATTTTGTTAATGAGGGTAGATTTGTAAGGCTGATAATGGGGATTTTTTGTGTGATTGGTAGGGATCTCTAGGGCTATGTATGTGTGTATGTATGTATGTATATACATAAATGTATATATATGCATATATATCCTTTAATAATTATATAATAATAATGATAATAATAAATAAGGTAATGAGCTTTACATCGATGTATTATTATTATTATTATCATTATTATTATTATTATTTATCTATTTTAAAGTTTTTAAAGTTTATGTAACCCCCTCTCTCTCCTTTTCAACTCTCTCTCTCTCTCTCTCTCTCTCTCTCTCTCTCTCTCTCTCTCTCCTCTTCTATATATATAATATATATATATATATATATATACATATATATATGTAAAACGGGATATTCATCTCGTTTTATTTGGTAAACGTGGAACTCCGCAAGCGTCAGGTCATACCGACACACAATCTCTCTCTCTCTCTCTCCAAGCGACCAACGGCTCGCGACCTCTCTTTCTCTCTCTCTCTCTCTCTCCAAGCGACCAACGGCTCGACCTCTCTTTCTCTCTCTCTCTCTCTCTCTAAACGATCCCTCTCTCTCCTCTCTCTCCACCTCTTTCTTTCCATTCTGTCAGGTAATCAAAATGAGAGACAAAGTTATACAAAAAATAACTATTTATTTAAACAAGGAAAGTTAATCAATCAAGTCTCACAGACTAACTTAACTCAGTTCCCCCCCCCCCAACCCCCCCCCCCCCCAACATTAAAACATCTAAAACAGTAATTTGTCACACCAATTGTCTATTCTCCATGGGAAACGGGACTCTGTCCCCCTAGGACTCTTGGTCCCCCTTTCCCCCCGCCAAGCAACCGTCTGTTTCAAAGACACGAGAAACACTCGTTAGCACACATAAGTTTCAAGACAAAGTTAATAAAATGGAACATCTTACAAGATATCAAACAAGCCATCCCTTTGGCTAAAGTAATTCAACTCACCCATGCAGCCGGAATATCTCACTCACTATTCCAAAAAACACTTAGGCACCACCATCGTGGCTTTGCCTTCCTCCCACAAATCTTTGTGCAAGCTTTCCCATAGACTTGGCTAGAGATA
>NC_087214.1:70993007-71000507 GCF_015104395.2 Macrobrachium nipponense
CCTGAAAGAAAGAGGACCACTTGTTACGCATCGCGGCCCAGGGTTCCTCGTCCAACAAAGAGAGAGAGAGAGAGAGAGAGAGAGAGAGAGAGAGAGAGAGAGAGAGCTCGGACTCTCTCGGATTCATAAGAATGTTTTCTAAGTATTCTAAAATTTTAATTCTGAATTGAAATAAAATAGAGATTGATTTTTGTCTCTATTTGAGAAGAGAGAGAGAGAGAGGAGAGAGAGAGACAGAGAAAGAGAGAGAGAGAGAGCTCGGATCTCTTTGGATTCAAAAGAATCTTCTTTTAAGTATTCTAAAATTTTGATTCTGAATTGAAATAAAAATAGATTGATTTTTGTCTCCTAGCAAGATAAAAGAGAGAGAGAGAGAGAGAGAGAGAGAGAGAGAGAGAGAGAGAGAGAGAGAGAGAGAGAGCTTAGCTCTCTCGGATTCATAGAAAATCTATTTTAAGTATTCAAAATAAAATTTTGATTCTCAATTGAAATGAAATAGAGATGATTTTTATCTCTATACGAGAAGACAGAGAGAGAGAGAGAGGGGAGAGCAGAGAGAGACGAGAGAGAGAGAAGAGAGAGAGAGAGAGAGCATCAATAATAGTAATAATAACAAAGTAATTTGCAAAAAAACTTTGTAGCAAAAGAATAAACATTGCAGTACGAATTTCGAACTACAGCAACAACAACAACAACAACAATAATAATAATAATAATAATAATAATAATAATAATAATAATAATAATAATAATAATAATAATAATAATAATAATATGTAGGAATCGCAATACGAAAAATGAAACCATAAACTACATGGCAAGCTGATGTCCGGCACTTGCACAGAACCAGTACAAAAAGAGGCATGATTCAGTGGCAAACGTCCTTCACTGGAGCCTGTGCAAAAAACATCACTACCTTGCAGTAATAAGTGGTACGAGCACCAACCTGAAGGAGTGATAGAAAACGATCAGCAAAGCATATTCTGGGACTGTGGTATCAGAACAGATAGGGTGATACGTGCAAATAGACCAGACGTGACGTGATTGACAAAGTCAAGAAGAAAGTATCACTCATTGATGTCGCAATACCATGGACACCAGAGTTGAAGAGAAAGAAAATAGAAATAAGAAGGATATGGGAAATGCCAGTAGAAATCGTACCCATAATCATAGGAGCACTAGGCACGATCCCAAGATCCCTGAAAAGGAATCTGGAAAAACTAGAAGTTGAAGTAGCTCCAGGACTCATGCAGAAGAGTGTGATCCTAGAAACGGCGCACATAGTAAGAAAAGTGATGGACTCCTTAGGAGGCAGGATGCAACCCGGAACCCCACACTATAAATACCACCCAGGCGAATTGGAGGACTGTGGAAAAAAAAAAAAAGAAATAAATAATAGTGAATTCGTGCAATGCTGAAATCCCCGGCAGCGAAATAATTCTTTTGATAGCGACGTCCTAAGAGGAAACAATAGCTGATCAAATAATAGCCGTTTTTATTACGCGCTCAGTCGTTTAATATTTGTTGAACGCTGATAACTGTTCTTTTATCGAAGTTTTTTTTTTTTGGAAATAAATAGAGAAGGAGATGGTTAATAATAATAATAACAAAAAAAACAACTACAACAACAACGACAACAACAACAACAACAACAATAATAATAATAATAATAATAATAATAATAATAATAATAATAATAATAATAATTAATAATAATAATAATAATTACTGTCGTTGTGGTGATCAGTTGCTGGATGACGACCTCCAAGTACCGCCTGACGTCTTCCCCTTCAATTGGGTTGAATACCTGGTTGCCGGACGAAGCTCCTCTGTTGCCAGAGGTTCCGTTTACGTCGTGTCGTTTATTCCTTCATTTCTTTCCATCATTGCTGAGTTTTGCTATTTAACCCATAGCTGGACTTTACCCATCAGGGATAGGTACTCATTTACAGCTGAGTAGACTGAGGAAATTATGGTAAAGATCCTTTCCCAAGGAATCAACGCCGAGGAGAGCGGTCACACCATCCAAACGACTGACCAGCCCCAATGATTCCCATGATTCACATGGACAAAAGTAGTACAGAAGATGGATGCCGGGGTACCAACTCAAGAAAAGAGGCAACAGAATCAACCATCTGATGTTCATGGATTACATCAAGCTGTATGGTGGAAGAGCATCAAGGAAATAGATACCCTAATCAGACTGTAAGGATTGTATCTGGGGACATCCGGAAGGAGTGGAGTTTAGAAAAATGCGCCTTAGTCACATACAAACAAAAAAGGCAAAGTAACGAGAACTGAAGGGATAAAGCTACCAGATGGGAGCAGCATCAAAACAAATAGATGAGACAGGATACAAATACATGGGAATAATGGAAGGAGGGGATATAAAACACCAAGAGATGGAGGACACGATCAGGAAAGAATATATGCAGAGACTCAAGGTGATACTCAAGTCAAAATCAACGCCAGAAATATGATAAAAGCCATAAACACATGGGCAGTGCCAGTAATCAGATACAGCGCAGGAATAGTGGAATGAACGAAGGCAGAACTCAGCAGCATAGATCAGAAAACCAGGAAACATATGACAATACACAAAGCACTACACCCAAGAGCAAATACGGACAGACTATACACAACACGAAAGGAAGGAGGGAGGAGAGGACTACTAAGTATAGAGGACTGCGTCAACATCGAGAACAGAGCACTGGGGCAATATCTGAAAACCAGTGAAGACGAGTGGCAAGGAGTGCATGGGAAGAAGGACTAATAAAAGAAGACGAAGACCCAGAAATATAGAGACAGGAAGAATGACAGACAGAACAGAGGGACTGGCACAACAAACCAATGCACGGACAATACATTGAGGACAGACTAAAGAACTAGCCAGCGATGACACATGGCAATGGATACAGAGAGAGCTAAAGAAGGAAACTGAAGGAATGATAACGGCGGCACAAGATCGGGCCCTAAGAACCAGATATGTTCAAAGAACTATAGACGGAAATAACATCTCTCCCATATGTAGGAAGTGCAATACGAAAAATGAAACCATAAACCACATAGCAAGCGAATACCCGGCACTTGCACAGAACCGTACAAAAAGAGGGCATGATTCAGTGGCAAAAGCCCTCCACTGGAGCTTGTGCAAGAAACATCAGCTACCTTGCAGTAATAAGTGGTACGAGTACCATCCTGAGGGAGTGACTGAGGAAACGATCAGGCAAAGATACCTCGGGACTATGGGTATCAGAAACGGATAGGGTGATACGTGCAAACAGACCAGACGTGACGTTGATTGACAAATTCAAGAAGAAAGTATCACTCATTGATGTCGCAATACCATGGGACACCAGAGTTGAAGAGAAAGAGAGGGGGAAAAAATGGATAAGTATCAAGATCTGAAAATAGAAATAAGAAGGATATGGGAAATGCCAGTGGAAATCGTACCCATAATCATAGGAGCACTAGGCACGATCCAAGATCCCTGAAAAGGAATCTGGAAAAACTAGAGGCTGAAGTAGCTCCAGGACTCATGCAGAAGAGTATGATCCTAGAAACGGCACACATAGTAAGAAAAGTGATGGACTCCTAAGGAGGCAGGATGCAACCCGGAACCCCACACTATAAATACCACCCAGTCGAATTGGAGGATTGTGATAGAGCAAAAAAAAAAAAAATAAAATAAAAAATAATAATAATATATTTAATTTCCTTGAGCATGAAATTAAATATCTCGATCAGGAAGTGAATAAGAATATAAATGATAAATTGATAGACAGATAAATAACGTAAATAACTGAGTGAATAAGAAAAACCAATAAGTGAATAAATGTAAATGAAGACATAAAGAAATAATAAATATAAATATCGATGAATAAAAATATAATTATATAAGTTATGCACGTAAGAAAATGTATGAATTAAAATAGGTAAATGAATGAATAGGTATTACTCTCTCTCTCTCTCTCTCTCTCTCGTTAACCTGTGATGTTTTCCTTGATTGCACTTTTAAATTGTTCCTCTTTTACGCTTAATGGGGAGTAATTAGGAAGGCCATCTTCTGTTTCATTAAGGTCCGGGAGTGCGCTTGTTTACTGTTTACCGAGTTACTTTATAATTAATGTTTACGTATGTGTATGTATATATGTATGTTTGTATGCATATATATATATATATATATATATATATATATTATATATATATATATATATATATATATATAATATATATATATATATATATATATATATACATATATAATATATATATATTGTAACAAAAAAAATCTCTCTATGGTAAGGATTTACGAGGAGACTATATCAGGAAACAGTGACAACCCACTATAACTTAAAATGTACTTTAATAACAATTAGTAAGGAAATTAAAGTCTTAAACAGAACATTAAACAAATTACGGACGCATTACACAAAAGCAAAGACTCGCCATACAGCATTTCATCAAGACTACTCATCACTAATCACTGCAGTTTACAGTATAATACCCAAGTCACAAAGCTTTACATCAACACAACATATAATTCAATGTAACCACAAAAAGGTAGTGGCAACCAACGTTACATCACACAAGAAAACGTCCAAATGGATAAACAATACATTACCATGTATTCCTTAAAAACTTGATACACTATTATAATCACTTGTTTGTTGCAGCTCCAACGAAAATCATCGTTTTGGGCCTATATATACCCGACTCACGCTAGACATTCATGGACTAAATATCATTTTTCGATAACAAATTATCTTTGGCGACTACTGCTTAGGCCAAGCGCTACTGCCATCTGTTGTCTAGTGTACACACTTTTTTTATGCAAATATCAAGTTTCAACCTTTCTGCAATTTACATTCAATAAATCAATATTCCTTTACAATATAGATAGATATATATATATATATATATATATATATATATATATATATATGTATATGTATGTATGTATGTATATATATATATATATTTATATATATATATATATAGATATATATATATATATATAAAGTATATATATATATAATAATATATATATATATATATAATATATATATATATAGAATGTATATATATATATAATGTATATATATATATATACATATATAATGTATATATATATAAGGTTATATATTATATAATATATATATATATATATATATATATATATATATTTATAAATATAATAATATATATACATATGTATATACATATATATAAATATATATATATATATATATATATATATATATATATATATATATATATATATATATTACAGTGAAATTTATTTCACTATTTTTTGTAGATAGTAATAATAATTAATAATAATAATAATAATAATAATAATAATAATAATAATAATAATAATAATAATAATAATAATAATAATAATAAGAGCTCGGCCATGTAGAACAAAACAGATCAGTCCTCTTACACAGAACCATTTTAAGCAAATGCATTTGCTCATTACCACCCACCCTCGCCCCTCGCCCCCCCCCCCCCCCAACAAATACCGACCACCACCCCACACAATGTGTTTATTCATTACTACCCCCTCCCCTCAATGAAAAAGACTCACCCCCTACCCCACCCCTGGCCCTAGGTTCCAGTAGCAATTAGTCAGTGTTTATCATCACATCCTGCCAGCTTACCTGTTCCGAACTCACCTGCTCCTAATTGCTTCATAAAAGCGTAATTGCTTCCGGCTGAAAGGAAGCAGATTTTGAGCCATCAGACGGAGCTGTTAGGATGCCATTGTGACGCTTGTGTACATATATATTTTTTATATTTATTTGTGTGTGTGTGTGTGTTATGTTGGAATTGCTAAGCCTAAAGTTGGTCTAATGAAGGATTTAGGTTTTAAGGTATTGGTTCCAACTGTAATTGGTTTTTCCTTGCAAAGCTTTTTTTATGTGAAGCTGTGTTAGGCCTCGGTCCTTAATAATAATAATAATAATAATAATAATAATAATAATAATAATAATCTTACTATACTATAATGGGTGTTATTTCTGTCCGTCCGTCTGTCATTCAATCACGGCCTAACGGTTAGTCCAATGGTGATGAAACTTGGCAGGGTTATAGTGGAGACCCCTAAGATGGTTTATAATGGGGTTTCATCCTACTTCCCCAGCCCCCCTCCGAAGGGTGTGGGGGTGAGATGGGATTCCCTGAAACGGGGCTGGTTATGCCCGTAGACTTAGTTACTTTACGAATTTATGATACATCATAGTTAAAAAATGCTAGCGAGTCACTTACATGAAGCAGCAGATGAATATGCTTTTAGTAAGGATTGGTAAATTGCTAATAATAAAATAATAATAATAATAATAATAATAAT
The DNA here is from genome assembly GCF_015104395.2 of Macrobrachium nipponense. NCBI lineage: Eukaryota > Metazoa > Arthropoda > Malacostraca > Decapoda > Palaemonidae > Macrobrachium > Macrobrachium nipponense. Next base: position 70,999,363 of record NC_087214.1, read on the forward strand.
AATAATAATAATAATAATAATAATAATAATAATATTTTGGTAAAAGACCCCCTTTTAGACAAATACTGTTAAAGGGAATGGCAGAATTAAGCGAAGTAATTTTATATATTTTTTTTCTAAGAAAATAAAAAAAAACAATATATAAAATCAGCTCGCTTAATTCTGCCATTCTCTTTGTTAATAATAATCATTAATAATAATAATACACTATTAATCTATAATAAAATAACTCAAATTAAATTTACAGGGGTGATAAGTTTTGCAGCAACGTTAATTGTGACGGTGGCAAATATTTATGAATGACAGACACAACTACGTGATTTATGAATGGGTCCAATCTTACTCTACTCGTAAATATTAAACAGCTGATTTTTACTACCAGTTCCGTGACGGTTGGCTGTGAGGCACTTAATTGTGAATTTTGAATTCCTGATGATCTTAAGAATCGTTGATTCTGTAGTGTTAAATAAATTAGATAGGATTATATATTCCTAGCTGAATTCTGTATTCATGGTCATTAAGAATTGTTGATTCTGTAGGGTTAAATGACTTAGATAAGACTGTTTTGCTTGTTGAATTCTGTATTCATGAATATTTTAAGAATCGTTAATTCTGAAGTGCTACATGCATTAAAAAGGATTATATTTTCCAGTTGATCCTAAGACACCTCCTTACTGATATCTGTATTCTTGCAGACCTTCAGAATCGATGATTGCAGTGCTAAATGAATCAGTCGAAATACCTATTTTCCTTCAGTTAAATACACCAATTCCAAATTCACAAATTCCAAGACATACCACGAGAGCAAAACCATTCCTGATTCCAAAATGCCATTCCTCGACCACTATCAACATAACTGATTCCATAAAGCTATTCTCACAGGCTCACTGGAATTCCCAGTCTATCAATTGGAATCGCGTGACGTCATGGGAATGAGTTTCATGAATGCTAATGAGTTCCAAGAATATCCTGAAAGGGGTGATGATTAGGCTTTGCAGAAAAGGCCTAATTAGGTTTTTTTCTGCAGAGGTTCCGGTCCTATTCATGATTTGTAATGCGAGTCAGTGGCATTGTATTTTAAATATATTATTGATGTCAAGTTCTTGGTGATAGAAAGATTATTATTATTATTATTATTATTATTA
>NC_087214.1:71008007-71038007 GCF_015104395.2 Macrobrachium nipponense
GAAATATTTCGTGTGCAAAATTTTATAAACCCTGGATTTTGGTTCTTACAATTAATATATACGAACAATTTACCAATCCTTACTTAACGCATATTCATCTGCTGCTTCATGTAAGTGACTCGCTAGTGTTCTTTAACTGTTATGTATCATAAATTCTTAAAGTAACTAAGTCTACGGGCATAACCAGCCCCGTTTCACGAGCAGAACCAGCTCCGTTCCAGGGAAACCCCATTATAAACCATCTTATGGGTCCCCACTATAACCCTGCCAAGTTTCATGCCCATCAGACCAGCCGCTTGGCCGTGATTGAATGACAGACGGACGGACAGACATAACACCCATTATGATATAGTAAGATCTATATTTCATTCGGAAAGGAATAAAATTTCCATCTCTTTAGACTTTTGTTCAGCTCAACAGAATCAGGAAACTCATCAAGGGAGATAGAAAAACAAAAAGGCTATCCCTTCATAAGCTGTGGGTAATAAAGGAATAGATTTGGCACAGCTTGGCTTAAAAAATAAGCCAAGGAATAGATTTATCACAGTTTGACTTAAAAAAAGAGAAAAAATGCGTGATTAGACCTCCAGCTTACTCAGGACGCGTGCTAAAATCTACGGTGAAATAGATCAATGTTTCACCAACGAAAATCAAAATGAATACGTTATATCTTATCAGAAAAAATTGTTCTGTACTGTTTAATATGCACATTATTTATTTTTTACATTTTCATTCTGATAAATAAATCATAAACATCCTATTCTAAAACTCCTGTATCTGTAACTCAACGCAAAACACCTTTTTCAGAGCTTTTTAGGCTTTCCTAACCAACCCCCCTACAAGAACTAGAACAATAGCAAAGTAGTTTGTAGGCTTACTCCCCGAGTAGGCGATGAAATAATTAAGAGAGAAGCAAAGTTTTGAATAATAATTATACGGTGAATGTGCCTCCCTGTCGAACTTCTCAGTTTCAGAGGTCCTTTATTCCTCACAATGATGATAATAATAATAATAATAATAATAATAATAATAATAATAATAATAATAATAACAGAGAACAGAGCACTGGGGCAATATCTGAAAACCAGTGAAGACGAGTGGCTAAAGAGTGCATGGGAAGAAGGAATAATAAAAGTAGACGAAGACAGAAATATAGAGAGACAGGAGAATGACAGAGGACTGGCACAACAAACCAATGCACGGACAATACATGAGACAGACTAAAGAACTAGCCAGCGATGACACATGGCAATGGCTACAGAGGGGAGAGCTAAAGAAGGAAACTGAAGGAATGATAACAGCGGCACAAGATCAGGCCCTAAGAACCAGATATGTTCAAAGAACGATAGACGGAAATAACATCTCTCCCATATGTAGGAAGTGCAATACGAAAAATGAAACCATAAACCACATAGCAAGTGAATGCCCGGCACTTGCACAGAACCAGTACAAAAAGAGGCATGATTCAGTGGCAAAAGCCCTCCACTGGAGCCTGTGCAAGAAACATCAGCTACCTTGCAGTAATAAATGGTACGAGCACCAACCTGAAGGAGTGATAGAAAACGATCAGTCAAAGATCCTCTGGGACTATGGTATCAGAACAGATAGGGTGATACAGGCAAATAGACCAGACGTGACATTGATTGACAAAGTCAAGAAGAAAGTATCACTCATTGATGTCGCAATACCATGGGACACCAGAGTTGAAGAGAAAGAGAGGGAAAAAATGGATAAGTATCAAGATCTGAAAATAGAAATAAGAAGGATATGGGATATGCCAGTGGAAATCGTACCCATAATTATAGGAGCACTAGGCACGATCCCAAGATCCCTGAAAAGGAATCTAGAAGAACTAGACGCTGAAGTAGCTCCAGGACTCATGCAGAAGAGTGTGATCCTAGAAATGGCGCACATAGTTAGAAAAGTGATGGACTCCTAAGGAGGCAGGATGCAACCCGGAACCCCACACTATAAATACCACCCAGTCGAATTGGAGGACTCTGATAGAGCAAAAAAAAAAAAAAAAAATTATAATAGTATGAAATTTTGGGCATAATACACACCACAAGTATCACAGAAACAAATAACTTGGCATATGCAGGAGCAAGATTAGTAGCAGAACTGATGGGGATTCGAACACCAACACCACCAGCACAACCAACCCAGCAGAAACCAAAACAACAACCTCCTTGGAAAAGGCGCCTGGAAAAGCAAATCATGGTGATGAGATCAGACTTGAGTAAACTGAAAGAGATAGTAGAAAAAAGGCTAAGAAGCAAGAAAACAAGAGAGGAACTCAACGAGAAATACAAAGTATAAGAGAAGGGACTAAACAACACAATAGAAGATGTAAAACAGAGGCTTAAGGCCAAAGCACTTAAGATCCAACGGTACATGAACAGGAATAAAGGATACCAACTGAACAAACTATTCGGAACCAACCAGAAAAGACTCTATAGCCAACTAAGAGGGGAAGACAATCACCAAGATATTCCTGAATCCGAACCAAGTAAGAGACTCTGGGAAAACATATGGAAAAATCAGATATCACACAACAAACATGCAACATGGCTCTAGGAAGTCAAGGAAGAAGAAACAGGGAGAATAAAACAAAGATTCACAGAGATCACGACAGACACAGTTAGACACCAATTAAAGAAAATTCCAAACTGGAAAGCCCCAGGTCCCGATGACGTCCATGGATACTGGCTCAAAAACTTCAAGGCCCTACACCCACGAATAGCAGAACAACTCCAGCATTGTATCTCAAATCACCATGCACCCAAATGGATGACCACAGGAAGAACATCCTTAGTACAAAAAGACAAGAGTAAGGGAAATATAACCAGTAACTACAGGCCTATCACCTGCCTACCAGTAATGTGGAAGTTACTAACAGGTATCATCAGTGAAAGGCTATACAATTACCTAGAGGAGACAAACACCATCCCCCACCAACAGAAAGGCTGCAGAAGGAAGTGTAGGGGCACAAAAGACCAGCTCCTGATAGACAAAATGGTAATGAAGAACAGTAGGAGAAGGAAAACCAACCTAAGCATGCAATGGATAGACTATAAGAAAGCCTTTGACATGATACCACACATATGCCTAATAGAATGCCTGAAAATATATGGAGCAGAGGAAACACCACCTGCTTCCTCAGAAATACAATGCGCAACTGGAATACAATGCTTACAAGCTCTGAAATAAGACTAGCAGAGGTTAATATTAGGAAAGGGATCTTCCAGGCGACGCACTGTACCCACTACTCTTCGTAGTAGCCATGATTCCCATGACAAAAGTACTGCAGAAGATGGATGCCGGGTACCAACTTAAGAAAAGAGGCAACAGAATTAACCATCTGATGTTCATGGACGACATCAAGTTGTATGGTAAGAGCATCAAGGAAATAGAATAGATACCCTAATCCAGACTGTAAGGATTGTACCTGGGGACATCAGGATGGAGTTTGGAATAGAAAAATGCGCCTTAGTCAACATACAAAAGGACAGTAACAAGGACTGAAGGGATAAAGCTACCAGATGGGAGCAACATCAAACACATAGATGAGACGTGATACAAATACCTGGGAATAATGGAAGGAGGGGATATAAAACACCAAGAGATGAAGGACACGATCAGGAAAGAATATATGCAGAGACTCAAGGCGATACTCAAGTCAAAACTCAAAGCCGGAAATATGAGAAAAGCCATAAACACATGGGCAGTGCCAGTAATCAGATACAGCGCAGGAATAGTGGAATGGACGAAGGCAGAACTCCGCAACATAGACCAGAAAACTAGGAAACATATGACAATACACAAAGCACTACACCCAAGAGCAAATACGGACAGACTATACATAACACGAAAGGAAGGAGGGAGAAGACTACTAAGCATAGAGGACTTCGTCAACATCGAGAACAGAGCACTCGGGCAATATCTGTGAAAGCAGTGAAGACGAGTGGCTCAAGAGTGCGTGGGAAGAAGGACTGATAAAAGTAGACGAAGACCCAGAAATATACAGAGACAGGAGAATGATAAACAGAACAGAGGACTGGCACAACAAACCAATGCACGGACAATACATGAGACCGACTAAAGAAGTAGCCAGCGATGACACTTGGCAATGGCTATAGAAGGGAGAGCTAAAGAAGGAAACTGAAGGAATGATAACAGCGGCACAAGACCAGGCCCTAAGAACCAGATACGTTCAAAGAACGATAGACGGAAATAACATCTCTCCCATATGTAGGAAGTGCAAACCACATAGCAAGCGGATGACCGGCACTTGCACAGAACCAGTACAAAGAGAGGCATGATTCAGTGGCAAAAGCCCTCCACTGGAGCCTGTGCAAGAAACACCAGCTACCTTGCAGTAATAAGTGGTACGAGCACCAACCTGAAGGAGTGATAGAAAACGATCAGGCAAAGATCCTCTGGGACTATGGTATCAGAACAGATAGGGTGATACGTGCAAATAGACCAGACGTGACGTTGATTGACAAAATCAAGAAGAAAGCATCACTCATTGATGTCGCAATACCATGGGACACCAGAGTTGATAAGTATCAAGATCTGAAAATGGAAATAAGAAGGATATGGGATATGCCAGTGGAAATTGTACCCATAATCATAGGAACACTAGGCACGATCCCAAGATCCCTGAAAAGGAATCTAGAAAAACTAGACGCTGAAGTAGCTCCAGGACTCATGCAGAAGTGTGTGATCCTAGAAACGGTACACATAGTAAGAAAAATGATGGACTTCTAAGGAGGCAGGATGCAACCCGGAACTCCACACTATAAATACCACCCAGTCGAGTTGGAGGACTGTGATAGAGCAAAAATAATAATAATAATAATAATAATAATAATAATAATAATAATAATAATAATAATAATAATAATAATAATAATAATAATGATATGCTTTACTGAAAGTAAATGCTGCATCAGCTGGGTTAATCTTATAAAGAAGCTTTATAAAGAACCTTTATAAAATTAACGCACCTGAGGCAGCAATTTCTTTCAATAAAACATGTTTAAAAGAGGGTTTACTTCCAGCATACAATAACAATAATGATAATAGTTATAGGTTATTTCGGTCTGCACTGGGGTAACATTGGAGATGTTTGTCAGGTCAATATTTTGGTCTGAGATGTTTGTCGGAAATGGTTAAAACATTTCCCCAGAAATTGATATTAGAAAATGCAGACATCATGGATGGTATAAAAATGTCTATTTGCCAAATATATGTCAAATGGTAACACAAATATTATGCCAATAGATATTTGTAAAAAAGAAATATGAAAATGAAAACTATCCAAATAGAATTCCCAGAACCAATTTTTCGAAAAAGCCAAAATAACATTTGTCGAAAGAAATCAGTGCAGGTATATCTCGAAGCGTTTGTCGGGAAATAAATTGAAATCTGAATGGGAATAAATAAATACAAAAAATCGAAAAAGTAAAAGAATCCAAAACTGATATTTGTCAGAAGAGATAAAAGTGACGGCTATATCCGTATGAACTTGCTGAAAAACGAATCAGATATGAATAGAAATAAAACAAAGAAGAATTAAACTTTCACATTTAAAAAGCTTGTATCATCCAACCCCGTCTGCATTGCCGTGAAATGAGTGACCAACCATCGAGTATCTGTCACGCCACATAATCTACTACGAAAGAGAAAACCTTCTGTAAATGTTATATAGCTCCGTGAACATCGAAATCGTTATAAACAGCGAAACCGAAAGGGTATAAGCCATTCTTAATCCGGAAAGGGATTTACTCGGAATAGTTAGTCGACTGTCAGCTCCGACGAGACGAAAATAATGAAAGGTTTCAATTTCATTTTTTCAAACTTTGATTTCATGAGTAGTGATATATCGCGTTGGTTTTATGGACGAATATTAATATTTGTTCCTTTCATTTCCTCTGCGTGTAGCCGGGGAAGCTGTTGCCATCGTTACAAACAAAAGCAGAATAGATTGCGGTTGTCATTAGGAAAATATTACAGTCAGAGAGACCTTACAGACCTTACAGACCTTACATCTTGTTCGGTTGCCCCAGGTCCCTCAGTGTGAGGCACCTCTAATGTCTACCAGAGAGTTGCTAGTACATCTTCCGGTATATTTTGCATCTTCCAATCTTGGATGGTCTGGGATGCAGTTTAGATATTTGTCGAGCTTATTCTTAAACACATCTACGCTCACTCCTGATATATTCCTCAGATGAGCTGGCAACGCATTGAATAGACGCTGCATTATCGATGCTGGTGCGTAGTGGATTAATGTCCTGTGTGCTTTCCTTATTTTTCCTGGTATAGTTTTGGGCACTATTAATCTACCTCTGCTTGCTCTTTCTGATATTTTTAGTTCCATGATATTTTCTGCTATTCCTTCTATCTGTTTCCATGCCTGAATTATCATGTAGCGTTCTCTTCTCCTTTCTAGACTATATAATTTAAGAATTGTAGTCTTTCCCAGTAGTCTAGGTCCTTAACTTCTTCTATTCTAGCTGTAAAGGACCTTTGTACACTCTCTATTTGTGCAATATCCTTTTGATAGTGTGGGTACCATATCATATTGCAATATTCAAGTGGACTACGAACATATGTTTTATAAAGCATAATCATGTGTTCAGCTTTTCTTGTTTTGAAGTGCCGTAACAACATTCCCATTTTTGCTTTACATTTTGCCAACAGAGTTGCTATTTGATCATTGCATAACATGTTCCTATTCATCATCACACCAAGGTCTTTAACTGCTTCCTTATTTGTGATGGTCTCATTATTAGGTCCCTTATATGCATATAGCTTTCTTTCTCTGTCTCCATAATTTATTGATTCAAATTTATCAGAGTTAAATACCATCCTATTTACCTCTGCCCAATCATATACTTTGTTAAGGTCTCTTTGTAGAGCGTTCCTATCTTCATCACAAGTAATTTCTCTACTTATTCTTGTGTCATCTGCGAAACTACTCACTACCGAATCCTTAACATTATTGTCTATGTCTTCAATCATAATAACAAACAGTATTGCAGCTAACACCGTACCTTGCGGCACACCGGATATTACCTTGGCTTCATCCGATTTCTCGTCGTTTGCAATAACTATCTGTTTTCTGTTGTGTAAAAATTCTTTTAACCATCTTCCTACTTTATCCACGATATTGTGTTTTCTAATTTTCTTCGCTAATATATTATGGTCTACTTTATCAAAAGCTTTTGCAAAGTCTAAATAAACCACATCTGTTTCATTTCCGCTTTTCATATTTTTGAATATGTTTTCACGGTGGACTAACAGTTGGGTTTGTGTACTTTTTCCGGGTACGAAACCATGTTGTCCTTTATTAAACAAATTATTTTTTATTAAATGTTTCATAATATTTTTCTTCATTGCCCTTTCATACACTTTCATAATATGTGATGTTAGACTCACAGGCCTATAATTACTTGCTTCTAGTCTTGATCCACTTTTGAAAGTAGGGGTAATATATGCTAATTTGTGCTCATCATATATCTTGCCTGTATCTACACTTTGTCTTAATAATATTGCAAGTGGCTTTGCGATAGAATGAACTACTTTCTTTACAAAATAGCAGGAATTCCATCAGGCCCTGCAGCAGCTCCATTTTTAATTTCATTAATAGCCTGCACAATATCAGCTTCATTAATATCTATGTCAGCTAAATATTCACTATTTTTCATCCCTTACTTCTATATCATTATCTTCATTATCTATTCTAGGGGTGAATTCTCTATATCGTTCTGCCAGTATGTTGCAAATTCCTTTTTTTCATTCGTTAATCTCCTTTCAATTCTCAGAGGGCCTATTTCTATTCTTCTTTTATTCATCTTCTTCGCATATGAGTATAATAGTTTGGGGTTTTGCTTGATATTTAATAGGGTTTTTTCTTCCAAGTCCCGTTTTTCATTTTCTTTTGATTGTATAATCTTTTGTTCTGCATTTTCTATCTTACTTTTTAGTTCTATAACTTTCCATGCATTTTTTTCTTTTGCAAGACCTTTTTTCCACTTTCTGATTTTCTGGAACAAGATCCTTCTGTCTCTTGGTATGCATGATGATGTTTACTTTTCTTCTTCGGTATATATTTTTCCACTATTATCTCCAATATTTTTATATAATATCTCCGTATTTACCCTTATGTCATCACTTACGAAAATGTTATCCCAATCTTTGTTTAATTCTTCATTATTTCTGACCATTTTATATTTTTACTGTAGAAGTTGTATTTTCCATATCCTTCCCACTTTTTCATTTCTTGCTTATCTCTATTTTTCACTTGCTTTGGAATGAACTGTTAATTCTATGACATTATGGTCTGAAATACTCGCATTATAAACTATTATTTCTTTAACATAATTCATCTCGTTCACAAATACTAGGTCTAAAGAGTCCTTTCTTGTTGGCAGGTGATTTATTTGTTGAATGTTGTATTCTAGTAGCATATCTAATAGCTTTTCAAATTGCCTCTTATCTTCTGCACTACTATTACTCTCTTTTTTATATGTATAAGTACAACCACAATCTCCTATTCGTTCTTTCCATTCTACGAAAGGAAAGTTGAAGTCACCAGATAGGAGAATAGTCCAGTCCCTTGTGATTTCTACATATATCATCCAATTTTTCAATTATTAAGTCAAACTCTTTAGTATTAGGAGGTCTATATATTACTATGTTCATCAATTTTTCAGATTCAAATTCTACCGCTATTAGTTCACATTCTGAGTTACTATATTCTCATATATTTTTTCCTTGTTTTTTTGTCTTTCCCATATATTGCGGTTCCCCCTTGATTCCTATTTTTTCTATCTGATCTATAAGTTTGGAACCCTTTTATTTGATCATCATTCCCAGTCTCTTGGGAATACCAGGTTTCACTTATATTCATTATATCTATTTTCTTTTCATTTTGGGTTAGTTCTTCTAAGTACTCTATTTTTCTTTTTGAGTTACTCGTAACTAAACCCTGCGCATTCATCACTATGATGGTTTGCGTGTTTTCTCCTTCATTTAATACTGGTAGTAATAAGGATTTTCCCATGTCTCTTTCCTGTTCTGGTATGTTGTTCTTTTTTTCATTTCCAGAAATTCTGACATTAAAAAATCCAACTTTTCCATAATATTTGATCTTCCTTCATCATAATTATTAATTTTGTGTCTGAATCTGCAATTTTCTCCGTTTCTGCAATATCCTCTTGCATAATAAATACAGTTATTATCTCTTGAGTAGAATTTCGGAGCTGATGCTTTGAAATTTTTTGCTGACACCTCTGCATATCTCATTGGTGGTTTGCTTTTCTCTTTTACCTGATATTCTTGATTTCTCTCTTTATTTGTTTCTTTCTTATTTTGGATTTTATTACTTGGTTGGTTATTTATTTGATTATGATTCATGGCTACAGGGTGCATATATTTGCATTTTTTGTCGAACTTACATCCTTTTCCTTCTTTTAGGTTTTTACATATTTTTGGATGCAGATCTCTGCAATCATCCCCATATCCATCTAAGTATGCACATTTACCATATATTTCATAGTTTTTGACATATCTTAGGATGTTTGTAGTAACATCTTTCTCCAAATCTGCAATTCCCTCTTTTCAAAAGGTTGCAGATTTTGTCTTTCTTGTCTATTTTTCCTCTTTCCCGTCATTGTATAGATCTGGGTAGAGCCTCTTCGGATTTGCTTTTCTTGTTTCATATCGTAATTTATTTCTTCGTAGGTATGCTGCTTTATTGCCTCATATGTAGTATCAATGAGTATCTCTGCATCCATACTTTTTATCTTGTTCTTTGTTTTCCTTATTTTTTTCTGTCATTTCATTTTTGTTTACTTCTCTTCCGTTTTCCTCTTCTTCTTCTTTTTCTTCTTCTTCTTCTTCCTCTTCTTCTTCTTCATCCTCAACTATTTGTACATTCAATCTTGATTTAATAACATTGTCTATCCATGATAGACATGTTGAACAAAAAATTCTTGTATCTTTTCTCAAATCTTGTATTACCTCAGCACACTGTGGATGGGTCGGAATGTTGCATGCAGCACATTTTCTGATTAGGTTTTGTGGATTGACTATGCTATACCAAACCTTACACAGTTTGCATGCTTTTGGCATTCTTTTTCCTAATGCATCAATTAGGATATTCACAAGATTCACCTTATTCATTTTCTTTGTCGGAATATGTTAGTTTATGTATATTTTCTTTATGAGTCTCTTAACCACTTGGATTTTATTTGGAACTTCTTCAATTATTTTCAAGATGTTTCATTAGATTTGTTCCAGTTTGAAGGATTATATCCTTCTAATATATCTATGAATGCTTTTGTATCTTTTGGTTAGGACTGTTGCTGATTTCATAGATGAGAAATGCCAGTTCCCTTCCTGCTACCTCATCATATTGCGAATCTGCTAAACACGCCAAATTACGCCACCTCTTCCCGCAGTTGGAACTTACTGCCATCTTGTTCTGATTTATAGTATTACACTTGATAAACTAACTTAGAAGACGCTTTATCCTACTATTTTCACACTAATCTTATCACCGATAGTTCACGAATAATTCTAGTCGTATGTTAAACTTGTGATATCTGTTGATTATTGTGACTTCACGCGGGTACGTCTCACCAAGCAAGATGGCTACTACGAGAGAGGAGAGAGAGAGAGAGAGAGAGAGAGAGAGAGAGAGAGAGAGAGAGAGATTAAAGTGAAAACTAGAATAAATGCCTGATTTAGGAAGAAGAAGAAGAAGAAGAAGAAGAAGAAGAAGAAGAAGAAGAAGGAGAGAGAGAGGGGGGGGGGGGGATAATAAATTTGAAAAAATGTGAAAATGACTATTTATCCAAAAGGGGTTGGTAGAGAGAGAGAGAGAGAGAGAGAGAGAGAGAGAGAGAGAGAGAGAGAGAGAGAGAGATTAAAGTGAAAACTAGTAGAAATGCCTGAGTTAAGGAGGAGGAGAGAGAGAGAGAGAGAGAGAGAGAGAGGAGAGAGAGAGAGAATAAAGCTGGAAAAATGAGAAAATGACTATCCAAAATGGGGTGGTAAAAGAGAGAGAGAGAGAGAGAGAGAGAGAGAGAGAGAGAGAGAGAGAGCAAGTCACTACCAAGCTCCCCCCCATCTAAATACCATTCTTCCATAACTGAAATCCACAATAATAAAAAAAAAAACGTCCAATAATAAAACAAGAATAAACGGGAACCAGACAACAGAAGAACAAGAGAAGAAGACATATACGAATAACGAATAATGGCAAAGAAAAGTCTGATAAATGACAAGAGGAAAGACGTCTTCCAAGACCCTTTTTGAAGTCTCGACTAACGACCTACTAGACCCACGTCCCCCCCCCCCCCCACTCCCCCTCCTCCTCCTCCTCCTCCTCCTCCCACCCCTCCACACAGGGGTACAAAGGCCTTTGTCCATATTCTCGTGAATGGTTCGTTACTTGCGTCACAAGGAAAGGGGCTGTATCCGCCCCCCATCCCCCCCCCCCTTGCTCTTACCTGGGGAAATAATAATATGTGCCTCTACTAATTAAAGGGAGGTTGATTTGTGTACACACACACACATACATACATACATACATACATATATATATATATATATATATATATATATATATATATATATATATATATATATATATATATATATATATATATATATATATATATATATATATATATATATATAATTTGTGTGTGTGTGTGTGTGTAGTGAAATATCAGGTGACCTTTCAATTAACGATGGAAAATCTATGCAGGCCAATCCTCTCTCTGTCTCTCTCTGTCTCATCTCTCTCTCTCTCTCAATCTCTCTCTCTCTCTATACTGATATCTAAGTCAATATCTGAAATTCTGTGGAAACTAATTCAATACGATTTTCTCTTATTAATTTTTTGTATATTATTTTGTGTCAAAAAAGTAAATGAAAAAATCCATACCAAAATACTTTTTCTTTTTGCATTTATCTCATTTAAACATGAATTTTGATCATTGTTACACAGGTAATGGGGGGAACAACAGCACTTCCATCCTCTCCTTATGCTCAAGGAAAAGTACCCCCTTGGCTCAAACATTTTTAAAGTGATCTCTCCGTTTGAGATGGTTGTCATTACAGAAAGTCTTCTGAGAGACCCTTTCTCAGAACAAGAAAGGAATCCCATTCATAATTCAACACGTATCTCTCTCTCTCTCTCTCTCTCTCTCTCTCTCTCTCCTTTGAGTCCCAAACATTTTCTATCTTTTAAGTGTTTCTTTAGCCCTCTGGTAACCTGTCCATGTTGTCGAAATTCTTCTAGAGGAAATATGGTCTTTTGGGAGGTCATAAACTTATCTATACTTCTGTGGTGGTATACCACACTGACCCATGACACCTGACGGTGTGAATATTTGAATACTTGGTTTACGAATGGATGGATATTCGTTTGTACGGGGAGTTTAGGGTATGCGAGTATATCTATTATAAATTTCTGCCGATATGTCTAATTTTGAATGAAGATTTATAAGGTATACAGACAAAACCTTTTGAGATGTATATATATATAATATATATATATATATATATATATATATATATATATATATATAATTATATATATATATATATATATATATACATATATATATATATATAATATATATATATATATATATATATATATAGATATATATATAAAAATTCGCTCTACCTCGGAATTAATATATGTTATATATGTTTCCGGCTAAAAATGTATTTTAAATTTAATTAGTGCTCAGACCTCCAACAGAAGCTCACCTTTGTATATCTTTTGTGTAAATGTTTAGTCATAAATAAACCACTAAAAAAGGAAAAAGAAGTACAAAGTTATAGTAAAGTTGAAAAAATCCATGAGGTAACCAACCATAAAGGAGAAGAACAGTTAATTTGGGCGTATAGAAATGCTAATTTACTGAATGATGAGATCAGGAAAATTATAAAAAGAATTGTAATGAACTGTAAAGTTTGTCAAAAATTTAATTATCTTTGAGAAGGCCGAAAGTAGGAATCCCAAAAGTAACTGATTTTAATCAGATTGTTACCATTGATTTGAAACAGAATGGAAGTAAATACATACTTTGGATGGTCTGCTCGTCCACAAGGTTTCTTTCTGGTGTAGTAATTTCAAACAAGCAAATGGAAACTATAGTTGATGCTTTGCATAATGGCTGGAATTGGCGGTTTGATTTTCCTTCAGTTGGCTTTTGGGCTGATAATGGAACCGAATTTCAGAATGAGGGGTTAAATGAATATGCTAGTAAGTTTGGCTTTACTGTAAAAGTTGGTCCAACATATTCTCCTTGGAGTAATGGGTTAAATAAGAGAAACCATCATTCAGCCGATGTTACAGTGAACAAGATGTTAGACGCAGACAAAAAGATAGATTTGAAAATGGCAGTAAATATGGTAGCATGGACACACAATACAAATGTGAATATTCTTGGATGCGAACCAATGAGATTGGTGACTGGGAAATCAGTCATTTTTCCAGGAATTTCAATTGGAAATCTAGCCACAGAAACTTTATTCGATAGTGAAACAGTGTCAAAAATTATGGAAAGGCACCATGAGATAACTAAAAAATTTAGGGAAGAAGAACATGGAAGTAAGATGATTATGGCTTCCAAAGTGAGAAAAGGTAGCTTTAATGACGTAAAATACGATGAAGGGGATCTTGTATTTTATCAGGAGAAAAATAATAAAAGCTGGTAAAGTCCTGTAAAAGTATTTTGCCACAGGAATAGAGATGTTTTTATTTGGGGAAATGGTGATTTGAAAAAGGTTGCTGATTGTAAAGTACAGCCTTACAGAGTATATGCTCGTCAAGAAGACAATAACGAGGGGCTGAATAACAAAGTCTGACAGTAGTCAGGAGATATATGAAAAAGATGAAAATTCCTTTTTTTGAAGAGAAAGACGAAGTAAAAGACGATTTAAGAAGAAACACGAGATCTCAGTCTAGAAAGGTTGAATTTTTAGAGGAGGCAGAAGATGAGGATAAAATCTATAAGGAAATTAGTAACTATGCGGAAGAGAAGAAGAAATGTAATAACGGAACCATTGATTTTGTTGACAAGAAGGATGATGCTATAGGTGCATATTGGATGAAGTCAGAAAAGGCTGAATGTTTTGACTTTGATAATACGGTATATTTGGTGGAACTTCCAGTTAAGTATCATAAGTTGCCTGAAGTGCTTATAGCTAAAGAAAATGAATATAAAAATCTCACTGAGTACAATACTTTTGAAGAAGTGAAAGATGATGGACAACAGAGAATCAGCAGTAGGTGGGTAATTACAAAGAAAGAAAAACATGATGGTCAAAAAAGTGATTAGCCAGACTGGTTGCCAGAGGCTTCCAGGAAGAATGAAAATCTCAAGCTGATTCTCCCACAGCTATGAAAGAAAGTGTTAATATTTTTAGCCGTGGCAGCAAATGAAAAGTTTGATCTTCAGTTCATTGATATTAGGGCTACCTTCTTACAATCAAGAGCCTTGGATCGAGACGTCTTTATTGAACCTACGAAAGACTTGAAGAAAGAAGGTGTACTTTGGAAATTGAAGAAGCCTTTGTACGGACTTGACGATGCCAGCAGGAAGTTTTGGCTTAGAATAAAGGATATTTTTAAGCACGAAGGATTGAAGAATGTGATTGGCGATGAAGCATTTTACTATTAGTATGAGGAAAATAATCTTATAGGAATGGTCATTACCCATGTTGATGATTTCAGCATCGCAGGAACAGAAAGATTTGTTAATAATATCATAGAAAAGATTAAGAGTGTTTTAACAGAGTCAAAGGTTGAGAAGAATGTATTTAGATTTACTGGTATACATATACACAAATCAGAAAACGAGATTGTGATATCGTTGGAGGATTATGCAAATAGTATTGAAGAGATACAAGATATACGTAAAGCCAGTCCTGATGATCTGTTGACAAATCAAGAAATGAAAGTCTATCGAAATTATGCTGGTAAAATAGGCTGGCTGGCTGCGAATACGAGACCAGATTTTCGATAACTGCTCTACTAATATCAATGAAGAATAACGATGCGAAGATAAGAGATCTTAAGCGAGTAAATCATGTTGTTAGGAGAGTTCATAGCAAGCCAAATAAAGTCATGTTTTAAAGAATTGGTAATAAAGACGATCTCGTTGTATTTGGTCTGGGAGACGCTTCGTATCGGACTGATAACAAAACCATTGGAGGAAATCTTGTTTTATTGGGATCAGAGGAAACGTACAATGCGGTACCTATCTTTTGGAAATCAAAGTTAATACAAAAGGTGTGTCACTCTGCAAAGGCAGCTGAAACTAGGAATTTGTCTAAACTGGTTGATGATTAAGTTTTCTTCGCTAAACAACTTGGGCAGTTACTCTTTGGAAAAACTCTTAAAGACTAGGCCTTTGTTGGAATCGATAGGTAGTACCAAACAGGTGGAGGAGCGTTTACTTCGAAATACCATTACAGATTTGAAGGAAAAGTTAGAAGATAATTCTGTGGCCTCCTACAGCTGGCTCGACACGAAGGATATGATAGCAGATATTTTGACAAAGGAATGTAAAGATAACATAGAAGTTCATAATATTTTTCTCAGAAATAAATTTTGTCATGCTAAAAATAGAAAAAAATATTGTCTTGTGTTGATGGCGAAATTCGTATCAGAAATAAAGTATAAATGAAAGTATTTACTAATATTTTACTCATGTGATGTAAATTTTAAGTTAACTCATGTATGAATTCATTGCCTTATAGTTTTGACAGCGTGTGTTATTTATATTAGTATTTTGGTTCTCATGCTTATTTGTTTATTTAATTTTTTTTAATTTAAACAAACAGAGAAGGGCGGAAACATGTTATATGTTTCCTGCTAAAAATGTATTTTAAATGTAATTAGTGTTCAGACCTCCAGCATGCTTGTTATGTAGTTGAGCACTTACAGTGTTTACAGAAGCCCACCTTTGTATATCTTTTGTGTAAATGTTTAGTCATAAATAAACCACTAAAAAAGGAAACGTCTCTTTAAGAATCCTATCTAACAATATATTTTCATATATGTTTAACCGAAGAGGAATTCCGAGGTAGAGCGAATTAGATATTAAAGGATATTTGTAGCTCGATGTATGTATATGAATCACGGTAATGTGATATGACTTATATATATTATATATATATATATATATATATATATATATATATATATATATATATATATATGTGTGTGTGTGTGTGTGTGTGTGTGTGTGTATGTGTGTGTGTGTGTGTATTTGTTTGTCTGTTTTCCCCATAAACACAATTTATTTTCTAACAATTACTTTCATTTCAGATTTGTATCTTGGATATGATATTCACTTCTTGAAAATCGTTTTTATCTCAAAATATTGTTCGTAATATATTTCTGTCTCTTTGGACTAGGGCGGAACTGAGGAAAAAGCGAAGGAATAAAAAAATAAGCGAATAAGATACAATGAAAAAGAAAGAGCAGACGAAGGAAAACACGACAGAAAAGATAAATAAACGAAAAGAGGGTAGAAGCAGCAATAAAGATATTTGCGAAGATATAGTAAATGTCATTTTGTCTCCAATAAGGATAAGAGTCGTGGGAAAAGCCCTGGAAAAAAAAAAAAAGTCTCGATATTTTTAAGACTTGATCCTGTCTCTATTGAAAAAAGCTTTCTAGACTTTGAAGACTTTTCCCTTCCTCTCTTGGGAAAACCACAAGACTATTAAGACTTTATCCCATCACTATTGACAAAGTCTCAAGTCTTTTAAGACTTTCCTTCTCCTCTCGAAGACTTTTAAGACTTTTCCTATAACTTTTGAGAGAAAACGTAATTCTTTTACGACTTTCTTCCTCCTCTCTAAGATTTTGAAGACTTTTTCCCTCCTCTCTAAGACTTTTAATACTTTTCCCTTCCTCTCTAAGACTTATAAGACTTTCCCCATCGCTTTTGAGAGAAAATATAAGACTTTTAAGACTTTCCCCCCTCCTCCATAAGACTTTTAAAGACTTTTTCCCATCTCTTTTGAGAAAAATCTCAAGACCTTTAAGACTTTTCCCCTCATCTCAAGACTTTTACGACTTCACCTTCTTATCTTGGGAAAAACACAAGACTTTCAAGACTTTGCCTCTCCTTTCTTGGGAAAAAACACAAGACTTTAAGACTGTTTTTTCATTCTCCCTCCTGGGAAAACTTTAAGACTTTTTCCCATATCTTTTGAGAAAGAGTCTCAAGACTTTCAATACTTTTCACATCACTTTTAAGAAAAAGCACAAGACTTTCAGGACTTTTATCCCATCTCTCTTGAGAAAAAGACACAGGACTTTTAAGACTTTCCCCCAATTCTCCCTAAACAGGAATAAAATCCTCACTATCCCCCTAAATAAAAAAAAATCAGGAGAATATTTTCGAAGGTAAATTGATTTGAAATAAGGAATTACATTTATTTATTTATTTATTTATTTTAGCTAAACAGGAGATTTCTAGAAAGGTAATATTAGGGAGGAGATGTTGTTTTCTCCTGCGTTCGTTTCTTCACCTGTTTTTTAATTAATTTTTCTAATTAGTTTTTTTTTATTAAAGTGTTCCATAGGAAATTGTCAAGATTTTTTTTTCTATTGAAGGTAAATTGATTAGTTCGTGTCGTGTTTTTGAACAGTTTGAATCAGGAATAATAGAAAAAAATAACCACAAAAAAGAGGTGGAAAGATTATTCTCTCTCTCTCTCTCTCTCTCTCTCTCTCTCTCTCTCTCTCTCTCTCTCTCTCTCATGTGACATTGACCTCTAATGAAATTTCCGCTGTAATAGCAGTGTAACCTAATTAAGGTGTCCCCCAGTTTTTTTCTTCGTCAAATCAGCTGACTGAAGGTGTATATTATATGTAATATATATGCATTATATATATATATATATATATATATATATATATATATATATTATATATATAATATATATATACACATATATTACACACATATATATATATATATATATATATATATATATATATATATATATACATATATATATATATATATATATATATATATATATATATATATATATATATATATATATATATATATATATATATATATATATATATATATATATATATATATATATATATATATATATATATATATATATATATATATATATATATATATATATATATATATATATATATATTATATATATACATATATATGTGTGTGTGTGTGTGTGTGTTGTGTGAGTGTGTATGTGTGTTGTGTGTATATATATATATATATATATATATATATATATATATACTATATATGATTTGTGTGTGTGTGTGTGTGGGAGTGTGTATGTGTGTGTGTGGTATATATATATATATATATATATATATATATATAGTATATATATATATATATATATATATATATATATATAGGTGGAATCCAAACAATGTTGAGACAGCTACATGCTACTAAATATACTTTTCATATTTATAAGATTCATTGTTATCTTCATTATTTTTGCATTTCATTACATATAAACAACTACCTACACCAGGTAAATGGGATGACCTGCATAAACAAAGAGGTGGCGGAATCTTCCTGTACTTAGAAATTAATGAGAGGAGTATTCAGCTGATTTGACAAAGAAAAAATCTGGGAGACACTTTAATTAGCTCACACTGCTATTACAGCGGAGAGAGAGAGAGAGAGAGAGAGAGAGAGAGAGAGAGAGGAGAGAAGAGAGAGAGAGAGAGAGAGAGAATTGTATAAGCAATGATAAACCAAAATGACTCATAAGGAAATATTAAGCATTATCCGAAACAGTAACCTAGTGAGGAATAAATGGAGAGAGAGAGAGAGAGAGAGAGAGAGAGAGAGAGAGAGAGAGAGAGAGAGAGAGAGAGAGAGAGAGAGAATAATCTTTCCACCTCTTTTTTGTGGTTATTTTTTACTATTATTCCTGATTCAAACTGTTCAAAAACACGACACGAACAAATCAATTTACCTTCAATAGAAAAAAAAATCTTGACAATTTCCTATGGAACACTTCAATAATCTATTTTGATTCCAACAGGAAATGAAAGGTAATATTTATAACTGAATGTGTCAGGGTAGTAGCACAAAAAAGAAAGAGATATGATAAAGTAATTGCCTTCCCCTTTTCAAACTCAGGTAGAGAATAATGCAAAAAGCAAATCTATAGTCGTAATTCATATAAAAAAAAAATTTAAAATTCATGACACAATCGAAGCCCTGATAGCATATCCGATATATTTATTTATGCAAATGGCCTCTCAGGAGCCAACCGTTTTCGAATAACAAGTAAGAAAAAAAAAAAAAACACTCACACACACACAAAAAAGTCCTTCACAGTGTTTACTGATTAATTTTTTTTTTTCTCGCCTCTTTCCCGATATCAGTTTCCAATGAACGATTTGTGCCTGGATATGGTGTGGTAGTTTTTTCTTATTATAACTTTTTTTTTATAAAAGAATTCTGGTCTGTCTACTTTTCTACCTACCTACACACACACACACACACCAATATATATATATATAATATACATACATATATATGTATATATATATATATATATATATATATATATATATATATATATATATATATATATAAAATATTCTAATTCTTTCATATATGCATACATTTTTGATAAGCCTTGCATGTAAGAAGAAAAAAATATATATATACATCATATATATCATATATATAGATATATATTATGATATAACTATATATATATATATATACATATATACATATAATATATATATATATATCATAATATATATTATATATATAGTATTATATATATATTAACTAATTCTAATTCTTTCATATATGCATACATTTTTGATAAGCCTTGCATCTAAGAAAAAAAAAATATATATGAAAATTCTCTCACATCAGTAATGGGATTAGAACAATAACTCATCAATGTTAGAGGAAATTCCCACTGCACACTTTCCCCTAAGGACATAAATCTATTACAGTTGATAGATAGTAGATCTGTCGATTTCTGATACATATGGCTGGAACTGACGCGTCTTCACCATCTTAAAATATATTAAAGTTTTTTTTTATATATAAACAAGATCATGTGAAATATAATATGTAAGAATATATATCTACAAAAACAACTCGAATTAATCACGTTAGATAACATATGATGAAATATAAATTTGAGTCCTTCAAAACCGAGCGAGTTGTGAGGATAGGCACTGGAAAAAAATTCGTGGACCACAACCCTAAATGGTATTGTTTACATTACCATAATGGAGAATGTTCCCCACTGTGGTTTCTGGGACTTCGTGGTGAATGTTTTCCACTACGGTGTCTGGAACTTATGAGGAATTGTTATACTTTATGGAGAAGTCTGATGGATGGTCCCAGCAGCTAGAATCATTTGATGAATAAGGAGTAGTTTTTTTTTTTTTTTTTTTTTTGCTTGAGCTTAAAGTCTTTACAAAAGGGCAGTTCTTTATTTCTTAGCATAAATGTTCTATTTTTGTTTTGTTGCTTCCATGAGGCCTCTAAGATAACAAGATAATAAGATAATCATTGTTGGTTCTGTGTTGATGTAACTGGTTTCCTTGCCTCTCTCTCTCTCTCTCTCTCTCTCTCTCTCTCTCTCTCTCTCTCTCTCAGCTCAGTAACCTACTTTCACTTATTTTCACTTTCATTTGTGATACATTTTCAGTTGTTGTTTACATGATTGTCTTCTCTTCTTCTTCTTCTTCTTCTTCTTCTTCTTCTTCTTCTTCTTCTTCTCTTGCAATCACACTTTATATTAGTTCCACCAACTAAGTGCTGATTCAGTCATTCATTTCTTCATACTTTCTTCTGTTCCTGCTACTTCTTTTTCTTCTTCTTATTGTTCTGTTCAGGACCTCTTTCCTCACTCTTCCCTTCCTTATCTCCTCCTCTTTCCCCTTCCCTCAACAAACTTCTGGCAACAAACTTCATGCAGAGTTATGGTCACCTTAGCCAGACGAGCGAAGTGAATGGGAGTCACTCCCTCTCTCTCTCTCTCTCTCTCTCTCTCTCTCTCTCTCTCTCTCTCTCTATTGGAAAGCAAGGTCATTATCTTCCACTGAGGGAAGTTGTATCGTAGAACCCATAAGACTTCAGGGACAAAATGTTGATCCAACTTCCCCCCGATGGAAGTTGTGCGCCGTATAACGCAGAACTTTGGAGACAGAGATGGTGGCTATCTCTTCCCTGGCCTTACAAGGTTCCCCAAGGGGAGTTTTGGAGTATCAAGTCTATTTAGGGGATTCTTTTTCGTGAGTTTTGAGTTGGTATGAAAAGGTAGTAGTCATATTAAGTATTATTATTTTGTGGGATTAGGAATTGTTTTTTAAATAAACTTGGGAATTGTAGTACCAAAGATTATTTGAGTAGGTAGGGGGAACTGTCATATATTTTGATAAATCTGGGAATTGTTGTTATAAGGTTATTTTTTTTTCAGAGGGTATGTTCCTTTTCTAATTTTGGGAATTATCATATCAAGGATTTTTATTTTATTGATCTATTTTTAGGTTGTTGGGAATCGATATTTTGATAAATCTGTGAATTATGTAGATATTTATTTTTTGGTGTCGTCCCATTCTGAGGGATTATTTTATTGAGGTCCCATTCGGAATATCAATTTACTCAGGCCCCATTCTAATGGATCATTTTACTGGGGACCCATTGTAATGGATCACTTTACTGGGGACCTATTTAGAATATCACTTTATTGATATCCTATTCTAATGGATCAATTTACTGGGGACCCATTTAGAATATTACTTTATTGATACCCTATTCTAATGGATCCTTTTACTGGGGACTCATTGTAATGGATTACTTTACTGGGGACCCATTCAGAATATCATTTTATCGAGGCCCTATTCAAAGGAATCATTTTGCTGGGGACCCATTCTAAAGGATCATTTTATTGGAGTCCAATTCAAAAGAAGTATCTTATGAGACCCCATTCTGAGTTCCTATTCAGAGGAACCACATCCTGCCTCCACTTAATTTTAAGAGGCCTGACGACCTTGCGACCGTACACTTCAATCGTCTTAGAAAAGCAGAATCAGAGAGGCGATCCTTGCCAGGAGACCTTATGATCCGCATTATTGAAGCTCCAACGAAGCCTCGCCTGAGGATCTGTCGAGGCCAACCAACCAAGCAATAGACAGACACAGCTTCAGACAAGAGCAAACCAAAGCGTGGGAAACAGGTGCCTGTGTTTGCATTCAAAGTAAGTCGTGGGAAGTCTCCGGGTAAGTTGCGTGTGAGGTGAATAGGTTACGTACAGCTCTCTCTCTCTCTCTCTCTCTCTCTCTCTCTCTCTCTCTCTCTCTCTCTCTCCTCTCTCTCGGGGACTGTGTTCGTCGGACTGGACGAGAAATTCAGGAATTAATTCGTGCTTTTTATGTTCTGACATGAAAGTGAGGCTGATGAACGGAAGTAGAAGTGGAGAAACTAAGGTGATATATATAATATATATATATATATATATATATATATATATATATATATATATATATATATATATATATTTATATACCATGTGTGTGTGTGTGCGTAAGGAATCAGAATATACCAATTTATATTCAACACTGTCTTGATGCATATAAACCAATATAATTCCTTCGAACAAGATCATTGAGAATTTTCGTCCTTTTCAAAAAAAGATAAAATAATGAAATAACATAAAACATACAAGGCTAGTTCTTAGAGAGAGAGAGAGAGAGAGAGAGAGAGAGAGAGAGAGAGAGAGTTTTGTCTGAAAGCTTTGTAATTCCGTAAACGAAATCCCCGAGGAAATCCCCCTTTTTGAAATAAAATAAATAAAACAAAAATATACAAAAGTATCTCTCAGAGAGAGAGAGAGAGAGAGAGAGAGAGAGAGAGAGAGAGAGAGGAGAGAGGATAGAGAGCGAGAGAGAGAGAGAGTTTTGTCTGAAAAGCCTTTGTAATTCCAGTAAACGGAATCCCGAGGAAATCCCCATTTTTGAAATAAAATAAAATCAAAAAAATATACAAAAGTATCCTCAGAGAGAGAGAAAACAGAGAGAGGATGAGAGAGAGAGAGAGAGAGAGAGAGAGAGAGAGAGGCAAGGAAATACGACATTTTCGGTATTTGGGGAATATTTGTATTTTTTCCTCTTCTGTATTTTTTTGTGGGTCCTCCCTTGGGAGAGCAAATGGAAGAAAGGGGTTTACATTTGGAGTTATTGCCTACCCGCAATACTTACCAGGTTATCGCCAGGGGGATTTCGTTAGTTTGTTTGTTTGTTTGTTTGTAACTTTCCTGTGTTGTCTTTTGGGCTTGGGAAATAATTTTTGAACCGGTAGCAGGAACAAGTATTATCATTTTAATAAAATTCGTGGAGAATATCTAGTTATTAATATGTTAGATTTATAAATTGATTTTTTGTTTTGAAGAGTGGGAAATATTTTTTTTGGACTGGTTGCAGGGACAAGTATTATTTTCTTGAATTTGATGAGGAACATCTGGTGATTGATATCTATAATATTTTGCCTTATATGTGTGGGGAAATCTATTGGTGAATTTGTTGAGTATCATTATCAGATTTGAGATTTTTCTTGGGGCAAATATTTTTGCATTGGTTGTAGGATGACTGGTTGTTATTTTGCTGATCTTGGTAGAGAATATAGTGATAAGTTTTTCGTTTTCAGAATATTTTCCTTAATCTTTGTGGGTAAAGTATGTCATTAATTTGTTAAATATTACTCAGAGATTTCAGGTTTGTAATTGTGAAAATAGAAACATGTTTATGATATTTCGATTAGTAAAACAGTTGTCTATAACCCTAAAATAAAAACATTCTAATATTGTTTCCCGTTTTAGACTACTTTCCAAATGTAGTACCATTTCATTTCATGATTAACCATTTTTTCTCATCATTTCTTGTCATATGGGTACAAAAAAAAAGTTTACAAATTAGGTCATAATCATGACCTCATTTCTAACTATTTTTGTATCAATAAAGACAAGAGATATGTATGAAAAATAGTTATTATTGAAATGAAATGGTAAGATATTTAAAAAATAACCTAAAAGAGGATCCAAATAAAAATATTTTTTCTATATTATTTCGTGTTTTTATTGATGCAAGAAAAGTTATAAATTACATCATAATCGTGATCTCATTTCAGTTGTATGGATACTTGTTAATCCCATTATCCTATCATGTTGGATTGACAATTAAAGGATTAACAGATTATAAGCCTTTTCATCGTATCACAATGATCATCTGTACATTCTTAAATTAAATGACAAAGCAAAAATATAATATTACCCAGAGAGGATTTGATACACCTAGCCTTTTCCAATAATTCTTTTGTTATGATTCATCAATTTGCAAAGGCATGTATATAAATATATATATATGTATATATATATATATATATATATATATATATATATATATATATATATATATATATATATATATATATCTTGTAAGTGTGTAATGTTAGTGAATCACATATACTGGGTGTGGGGCGCATTTGCCTTTTGTTATCCATTATTGGGGGAAAATTTGCATTAATTTTTCTGGATTGGGTTTTGTGTATATAAATACATTGATGTTATTGAGATCAGGGAGCTTTCAGAGGGATGGTAGATGGTGTTCTATCACAACCTGTACAAATTTTTATTGAAGGGGTGAATAATTATTTAGCTGGAAAGAATATATTGTACGATATAGAGGGATTTAGAGAGGCGAAAGCTTTGTTAGATTTCAATAGGGGAGATCTCTCCCATCGTTGCAGGAGTTGGACGGATTTGAAAGCATTTTTGAAAACAGCTTATGGCTCAAAAGAACACGGAGATATGGTGAGGGACCTTCGAGGTCTTTATAAACTATGGAAGGGCGCTAATAGCCTCGTAGAACACAGTTCAAAAGTTTTTGACGCAGTGGGGGATTGGGTAGGAAAATTGAAAACATCTAAATGGGTTACAGGGAGTAATGTCTCTCTTGATAACATTCATAAACTGATCTATTTTTCCCTGCTCTTGCACGATGTACCGGATGCAATAGTGAATAGCTTTGATGAAAAGATTGAACATACTTCAGAAGAAGAATTACTTTATGCCCAAATTGAGAAACATATGTCTAAATGTCCCACTGTAGATAGTACAATTTTTAATGAAACAGGCCTGAGGGATAGAGTGCAAAGAGACACAGAATTTTCTCCTCCCAATCTCCGTGCAAAAGTTGAATATAACAAAAGATCGATCGATCAAAAGCAACAACAGTTGCACTGTTTCAGCTGCAATAAACCAGGGCATCCAAAGAAATTGTGTAGGGTTAAATATTGTGGAATGTGTAAGAGCACTGATCATTATTGGCAGTCTTGTCCGTCGCAGATACGGAGAGATGCGAGGCCTACACCTCAAGGTTCTGGTAATTATAATGTGAGAACTTCCCAGGCAGGTCAAAGCAGAGGGCAAAGGGTTCGGCGAAATTTCTGGAAGCCCGATCAACAAAAAGGGTACAGGTGATTGGTACGGGCCATTGTGGTCTCGTGGGGTACGCTCCAGAGCCAAGGCCTATAGTCTATGGAACAGTAGGAGATGTGGATATCCCAATATTTATAGACTCGGGGGCATCAATAAATCTAATGGACTATAATTTGTATCAATCCATGTTTTCCAATTACCCTTTGCAACCCTCAACGGAGACGGTGTGTGATGTACAAGCCCATAGATTAAATACCCTGGGTTGTGTTCAAATAAAGTTTACTCTTGGTGACAGAGTTTTAACAGAACCATTTTTGGTAATGAAAGGAATTGCGTTGGGCAACAGAGTTTTGCTGGGTCATCCTGCTTGTAGAAGACACAAGATTTCGATTCATGTGGGTGTTAATGGGATAACAGTTGGGATACCTGGTGTTTGTCTGCCTTATGAGAACGTGAATAGAACGGAGGACATGGAGGTTATTGAAAGAGGAGATGTGCTCGGAGATATTAATGGCGGTGATACGAGTGTTATGGAGAAAGGTAATATTAAAACCCACGTTGCTGATATGGGAAATGATTATGGGGGTTCTATCAGAGTTCACAGTGATAACAATGGTGGTGATGACACTTTGGATGGTGATGTTGATACTAATATTGATGTTATTTCTGATACTAACAATGCTGGGGATGATACTGGGGGTGGTAATCTGTATGGGGCAGTGGAAAGGGGAGGTACTAACCACAAATATAGAGGTGTTTTATCCGAAGATATTATGTTACTACCTGGTTCGAAGACTATAGTAAAAGTTAAATTGAAGGAAATGAGAAAACCCACAGATGTGTGTGTGTTATTGAAAATAGCGTAGAGCTTAGAGGGGTTGTTAGCACGGCATCGGTGAACAGTGTATCCAAGGGCGGGTTTACGTAGTTAGAGTTGCTAAACCTTAATGATACAGTTAGGAGATACCAGAAGAATACATAAATATTTGATTTCCAAGATTGGTGTTGTGATAGTGGTTCAGTATCGTAAAGGGGAAACCTGAGTTTTCGGAGGCAGAAATGCAATCAAGGAAACGAATATTTAGAGAACATTTAGCTAATGCGGATTACAGCGAACACGTTGAAGCGATAAGCGGGCTCTTGGCAGAATTTGGGGATACGGTAGCCTTGCAAGGTGATAAATTGGGGTTGACTAATGTGTTAGAGCATAAGGTAAATTTGGAGAGTGGCACAAAACCTATTTATATTCCTGTATATCGCATACCTTTCAAAATCAGAGAACAGGTAGAGAAAGAGGTTAATAATGGGAAGAAGAAGGAATCATTAGACCTAGCGTATCTCCTTACAATTTTCCCTTGTTAGCGGTGCCTAAGAAAGACGGTTCTGTCCGTGTATGCGTCGATTTTAGACGTTTAAATGAGAAGACGATCCCTGACCGCTACCCAGTCACGTGCATACCAGATCTTTTTGTTGAAATTGGGGGACATAATATTTATAGCTCAATTGATTTGGCGCACGGTTTCTTACAGGTCCCTCTTAGTGAGAGTAGCAAGTAATATACCACTTTTTCAGTGCCCAAGGGACACTATGAATTTACGCGAATGCCTTTTGGTTTATCGGGCAGTCCGATGACCTTTACCAGGTTGGTGAACACAGTTTTGCACAGGTTATTGGGCAAAAATGTTTTTGTGTATATGGACACGATCGCGCAACACCTGGAAGTGCTTACAGAAGTACTTAGGACGCTTAGATTAGCGGGGTTGAAAATTAAGCTAGCCAAGTGCTCGCTCTTGAAAAAGCAGATCACATATCTAGGCCATGTCACATCTAACGAAGGGGTTAGAGTAAATGACGATAAAGTCAAAGCAATAGCGATTTTCGCACCCCCAGATCAAAGAAAGAGATTAAGTTATTCCTGGGTATCGCCGGTTTCTTCATGAGGTTTTGTGAAAGGGTTCTCTAATATAGCAGCTCCCTAACTGATGTATTGCGGGAAGATGTTCAATTTCAATGAAAGGAACCCCAAGTGGAGAGTTTTCAAAAGTTCAAGGATGCGCTAATGAATCCCCCTGTTTTGAAGTTTCCAGATTTTAGCAAACATTTTACATTAGTAACTGATGCAAGCCAGGAAGGTATAGGTTCTTGCCTTATGCAAAAGTTCGATGGGAAATTCCATCCTATAGCTTTTTATAGCAGGAAGCTGAGGACAAAGGGCAGCAACGAGAAGTCCATGGCCACCATAGATAAAGAAGCGTTTGCAATAGTGTCGAGTTTTGTTCATTTTAAAATGTTACTGATGGGGAATAAAGTAGAAGTTCTTACAGACCATAAGCCATTACTAGATCTTTCTAATAAACCCGATTTGTCGCCTAAAAGAGCTCGATGGTTTTTAACTATTAGAGATTTTGATGCAAAGCTCAAATATATAGAGGGCATATTTAACGTAGTTGCTGATGCTCTCAGCAGGAGTTTTCAAGACATGGAAGGTTTCCAAGTCGCGCAAGTCACTAGCGAGGCCATACAATGGGATATACCTCTCATAGAGCAAAGGCAAGATGAAGATGAGATTTTATCAGATGCAAAAGCGTTTCTAAGAGGGGAATTAGTTAGGAAACATTATAAGTTGCCTTTTTCGGGTTTGGAGTTGGAAGGTAATCTATTGGTTAGGAAAATTAAATATAAGTTGAGAACCAGTGAAAGTAAAGGAGATACGACACAGATCATAATTCCAAAGGTCCTAATTCCAGTGGTTTTGGATATAGTTCATTGCAGGTTCGTTAGTCCACACTTGGGAATAGAAAAAACGTATGATGAGGTTCGTGCTAAATACATTTGGAAAAACATGGGGAAAGATGTGGAAAATTTTGTAAGGAATTGTACGGTGTGCAACGCATGTAAGCCTGCAAGGACAACTTCATGCAAATTAGAATCGCATCCTATATTGAGTAGACCTTTTCAGAGAATACATATGGATATCCTGGGGAATTTTTGTGAGTCTAGGTATGCAAACAAGTACTTGTTAGTGATAATAGATGAACTTACAAGGATAGTAGAAATTTTCCCACTTAAGCATAAAACGGCCGAAGAAGTAGCCATAGCGTTTTTCAATGGTATCATTTGCAGATATGGCTCACCCGAAGTTCTATTAACTGACAATGGGAGGGAATTTGTGAACAAAACCTTGGAATGTTTAGCTGAAGTCATGGGGATACAGAAAGTAATAATTATTCCATACAGACCCGAGGCTAATGGGTTGTGCGAACGAGCAAACAGGAAAGTGCTCGAGGCTCTCGGGAAAACTGTAGGTGGTAATGATAAGAATTGGGACAGATATGTTAATGTTGTTAGACATAGTATTAACATTATGGTTAATGATTCCATGAAAATGTCCCCATTTGAAGCTTTGTTTGGTTGTCCAGCACGAGGCACATTTGATTAGCTAACTATACCTCATCACGGGGAGGATACGATCGAGGTAAAGGTATCCACAGCGAGAGAGAGACATGCTTGTCTCAGCTGTAATCTCGAATCCACAACCAGAGATATGGTACACAAGAGTAATAGTAAAACATCTGATCCCAAGATCAATGTCGGAGACAAGGTATTTTTAAAACTTGACGTGAGAAATGAACTAAATTACAAATTAGGCCCGAAGTTTGTAGGTCCTTTTAAAGTCATTGAAGAGAAAATTGGAAACAATTTGTAGTCTTAGAGGAAAAAACAGGTCGGTCGAGGTTAACACATATCTCGAAATTGAAAAGAATTGGTTGTGGTGATTAATATATTGTCGCGCAATTACAATTTTTCTTCTTGTTGTAAGTTTTTTTGCAATTTGGTGGCGGAATGCTTTCACGTTTTTTTTCTCTTTTATTTCCTTCTACTGTTTTTTTTCTTATTATGCGCAAATCTGCGGCATTTTGGCGTAAGATTTCGGGGTTAATATTTTATGTGGGAAGTTGTTATAATACGGAAAATTTTTGTTTTAGCTGCGACCAAAAATGATGATAGAAACAGTAATTAATTTTCCTGTGTGGTATGATATTTGGGGCTGAATTTTTGGGGTTTCACGAGCCGAATAGGTGACATTGGGGTTTTATATAATTTGGGCAATGTCGTGGGGAGTTATGATTTAAGGACATTTTTTTTTTTGAGGGGGGGAAGATTTTTTTTTTTCTGGGGGGATGATTTTTTTTTTGTGTGGGGTTGGGGTTATTTCTAAATGGAAATATTTTTTATCACTGGAGTGGTGTTATTATTAATGATATATTATATATATATATATATATATATATATATATATATATATATATATATATATATATATATATATATATTATTAAATTGTCAGTCTTAAGAACTTAGCAGCAAATTTTCTGCTAACATTCATTAATCTGTAAAGTCGTAAATGAAAAAAGACACACATTATATATATATATATATATATACACTATATATATATATATA
>NC_087214.1:71040507-71055507 GCF_015104395.2 Macrobrachium nipponense
TTGGACACGCGAAAGATGGTGCAATCCTTCTAGAAGCTTCTAATATGACGTAACTTTACCGAAAAATTGTGAAATATTCACATGGTTATCGACAAAGAAGTTCGCGTCTGAAACCAGTCATGTATTGTATGCTCAACAAAGACATGCACTCGTCGAAACAGAAGTCCCTTATCCGACATGATGACAGATTAGGAAAACAACACGGAGATCTCGAGATCTCTTAACTCAAAGCGTTGACATATTATGGAAACAATTCTATCTTGGAACGGACAAAGTTTATCTCTCTCTCTCTCTACATTCTGTGTTATATTAACTTTTAAATTATGTTATGCGAAATCTGAACATACATTCTAAGACATCCTATAACTCCAAGCTAAATAAGGAATCTGAAAATGTTGCAAAACACTTTTCGTACATTTCATACAGTCAAAGAGAAGATATATTCGTTACGAAAGTAGCAGCATATAATTATATATATAATATATATATATATATATAGTATATATATATATATATATATATATATATATCATGTCATAAATTATGACACCTCCGTTGCTCCTTCCTCCCTCCTCCCCAACAGCTGCTAAGCCAAGGACGCCTTCAAGAAGAAGAAGAAGACATCCCAACTCGGCCGATCCTTTTGCATCAACAAAGGATTCTCTTTTTATATCCTTTTGTGCCAGAACAATTCCGTTGTCCAGTCATTTGGGCAGAGGGGAGGCGATTCTCTCTCTCTCTCTCTCTTTCTCTCTCTCTCTCTCTCCCTGTCGCTTTCTTGGGCGAGGAACGACGTGGAAAAATCATTTCGTAATCATTTTTGTTGTCCCCTTGTTGCTGCTGCTCGACCGAGCCTCTGTCTTTATCTATGTCTGGTTGTCTGTCTTGCAATCTTGGGAAATAGTCTGGTCTCTTTTTTTTTTTTACCATAATTATGTGGTTTTTTTTTTATCTTATTTCATTGGGGAAAAGAGTGGTTTATTTTTCATTATCATAATTGTGTTTTTTTATTTAATTTCACTTTATTTTTATTGTTTATCTATATCTGGTTGCCTATGTTGCAACCTTGGGAAATAGTCTGGTAAATTTTTTTTATCATAATTATTTTTTTTATTTTATTTCATTGGGAAATAGAGTGGTTTACTTTTCAAAAATCATAATTGTGTTTTTTTTTATTTCATTTAATTTCATTTTTATTGTTATCTGTCTGGTTGTCTGTGTTGCAATCTTGGGAAATAGTCTGGTCTTTTTTTATCATAATTATATGTTTTTTTATTTCATTTCATTATGGAAAGAAAGTGGTTTATTTTTCCATAATCATAATTGTTTTTTTATATCATTTAATTTCATTGTTATTGTTTATCTATGTCTGGTTGTCTGTCATGTAATCTTAGGAAATAGTGTGGTCTATTGTTTTTTATCATAATTATGTGTTTTCTATCTTATTTCATTATGGGAAAAAGAGTGGTTTACTTTTCAATAATCATAATTGTGTTTTTTATTTTATTTCATTTCACTTTTATTGTTTATCTGTCTGTTTGTCTATCTTGCAATTTTGGGAGATAGTCTGGTCTATTCTTTTTATCACAATTATTTATTTATTTTTATTTCATTGGGAAATAAAGTGGTTTAGTTGTTTCTAATCATAGTTGTGGTTTTTTATTCTATTTAATTTCATTTCTATTGTTTATCTATGTCTGGTTGTCTGTGAATTCCCAAAACAGAGGAATATTTAACAATATTTCCATTCCAGTCTTGTGTCCCCATTGGTCCCATTAGTTCTCATTTGAATATGACGTAAATCCACAAAATGGAAATATACTGGTACCTGTCAAAAAAATATATACAAACAAACCTGTGAATTCCCAGAATTGCAGAATATTTAGGAATATTCCCATTCCAGTCTAGTCTCCCCATTATTCCTGATTATCACCTCTCACCTTATTTTCACGTAAATCCATAAAAACTGGTTGTTTTCACCATAAATAACCCTCTTAAAAAGGAGACCCTCTAGAGAATCGGCAATACGAGAGTATAGACTCCTTATGTTAGCCAGGTTAACCAATACTTATTTACGGCTGGAGATATTTCTCGCGGTTTTATGTGGGTTTCTCCCAATAACTCGAGGTTTGTAGCTTAGTTAATTTTTCTAAAGGGCTGTAGTTATTTTCGCTTACTGGGGGGTTAAGCCTACAAACTACTTTGTTGTTGTTGATGTTAGGTTGTAGGAAAAGTCTATGGAAAAGCCTAAATAGGTCTGAAAAGGGTGTTTTACGTTGAGTTAAAGATACAGGAATTTTATGATATGATATTTAAGATTTATTTATTAGAATGAAAATTTTTAAAGATGAATAATGTACATGTTAACTAGTACAGAAAAATATTTCTAATAAAATATAGCGTATTCATTTTAATTTTCCGTTGGTGAAACAACGCTCGATTTGACCGTAGAGATTTTAGCACGCACCCTAGTAAGATGGAGGTCGGGTCATGCCTTGTTACATAAAGGAAAGCTCCTTGTTATTTATGTATTTATATCATATTCGCTAAGTATTGTTGATTAGTTATCAGATAAGGTCAAGTGATTAGAATATTTATTTATATTTTTAAATTAGATTAGTTTTCTCTTCTTCACAGGCAGGTTCATACTGTTTACTTGGGGACAAGTGATGCTTCCTATGAAGACTGTCTCCTATGAAACCTGCGTCCTATGAAACACTTTCCTATTAAACTTGTTTCCTATGAAACAAGGCTCCTGCGAACCACACCAATCAGTTACTGTACTCTGGCGAAGAGAGAGATCAAGATATTTTTAGAATAAACCCTTTGAAATACTTCTTTCAATATCTGAGCCGCTAACAACCAGTCGTTAAGCCCTCTTCCGCTAACCGCTGGACGAGTGTTAATATTTCGTCTCGGTACTGAATTCGTCCTTTTCCGGTCCGGGAGATATATAAATATAAATGTGATTTCGTATCACCATTCCTCGTTAGGCCTCTTGAATCGGCGCAAGTGACCGTGGCTTTGGCTTCGATAGTTCTGCTGATGTTCTTTGTCTTCTATAGGAAGTAGTTTGTCAGAATTCTCTAGAGCTACGTAAGTATGTCTTCGTAGAACTGGTATATAATGTATGATATTATTTTTGTCTGATGTACGTGCCTGAGTGGTAGTTAGGTTTGATTATTCTTTTCTTTCAATAGCAACATAATGATAATAATAATGATAGCAGTAGCTCCAGGACTCATGCAGAAGAGTGTGATCCTAGAAACGGCCCGCATAGCAAGAAAAGTGACGGACTCTAAGGAGGCAGGATGAAACACGGAACCCCACACTATAAACACCACCCAGTCGAATTGGAGAACTGTGATAAACAAAAACAAAAATAATAATAATAGTGAAATCCACAACTGTTTTTCCTGTCAAAATACATTAGAACTCATTCCTTTAATTCCCAGTCTTTCATATTTTGACAATTAACAACAATAGCAATCAAAATTTACATCTTTTCTCACAAAGGAATAAAAATATAACAACAAAAACAGATTATTCCTAAAAAAATTACCTAAGTCACTCGATAATGTAAACAAATAATAAAAAGATACTATTTTAAAGGTATCTTTGAGCAAAGTTTCTGTTAAGTCTACAAGAACAGATTATCCTAAAAGAATGATCTCAAGCAAACAGATGTAAACAAACATAACAAAATTCTCTTAAAAGTTATCAGATTATAGAAAGACCTTCCCTGTAAAGTCTGCAAGAGCAGATTATCCTAAAAGAACGAACGATGCGTCTTTCAATAACACAGATATTAAAAAAAACGAAAACGAATTCTATTTAAAATGTATCTTTGAAAAACGTCCTTTCCTGTAAAGTCTAAAAGCTCGGATTATCCTAAAAGAACGACCGCTCCTCCTCGCTTTAATGGGAGTTTTCACTTACCTCCGAGTCTTTCGTGACCACTTCCAAAACAAACGCCGCCGTGGAAGTGGTTCTCGTCCTTGTATCGGAATCTCCTTAATACCGGGAAAAGGAATTGTGCCATATCTTTTCAGCTTAGTTTCCAAATAAGTAAAGTATATATTAGTTTTGATGTCTCTCTCTCTCTCTCTCTCTCTCTCTCTCTCTCTCTCTCTCTCTTGTAATTTAGAAGGCAATCCACATGAAATGGTATATAATTCTATGTCCTCAGCCATGGAGTTACGGGTAGTTTTCATTTCTCTCTCTCTCTCATCATCATAATTTAGTTATATAAGGTATATATATATATATATATATATATATATATATATATATATATATATATATATACATACACACACACACACACACATATATATATATATATTATATATATATATATATATATATATATATATATGTATGTATGTATATATATATTCATAAAGAGAATCAACATTTTATTTTTTGAATAAATAACTCCCAACAATGTGGACCAAATAATAATATCCTGAATTAGGGAATTTATTTTCGAAACTGAATTAAACGCCGCATCCATAATGATGATTGGTTCAGAGCTGAATTAACATTAATGCTATTTGCCATTTCGTCATCCACTTCAACCGCATTTGAATATCAGTGTCAATTTGACCTGACAGAGCTGATGGAAAGAGGTTAAGGTTGGTGACTTCCAGAATGCCTGGAAAAGGACCTGGAAAAGGATGATTAGTGTCTCCTGATGCCTTCTGTTACTTCTTTCAAATGAACATCATAATATTATTTGGAAGCTTGAGTTTCAAGTCAATGGCTCCTGTGGTGGGCTTGTTCCATATGAATAGGGTTCATCTAGTTAATAATAATAATAATAATAACAATAATAATAATAATAATAATAATAATATGTATTTTGGTAGAAGACCCTCTTTAAGGCAAATACTGTTAAAAAGAATGGCAGAATTAAGCAAGTTGATTTTATGTATTGTTTTTTCTATTTTCCTTACAATTCGCTTCTCAGGCTCAGCAATGTTTCTGAGTAACTGACCAATATTCATATTGGGAATTTTCAAAAATCATAAATGCTGAAGGTAATCTTTTATTGGAACAGGATATCAGGTCCAGGTCAAGCAGGGGTCGTCGTCAGTGCTGGTGTTATTCCGTAGGCGTAGTTCAGTTTCGGTGTCCGGGTTCGTCTTCGTTTAGGGGCTGGTATTGGTGCTGGTATAGCTGGTATATCTGGTATCACGTGACGTTTCGACCTTCTCGCAGGTCATCCTCGGACGAGTCGTTTGAAGAGACTGTAGCAAGGAAGTCTGTGGGGCGGTATTTATAGCGGCTCGGACCTAGAGTTGCATTCTCATTGGTCTGGCCGGTCTTGGACGAAGTCGTGGATCTCGCCTCGAAGGTCTCGGGGATTCTCTCGTGAGAGCGCCACAGTAGTGTGCCTGTCGTTCATTCCCAGGCAGATGAGAGTGCAACTCTAGGTCCGAGCCGCTATAAATACCGCCCCACAGACTTCCTTGCTACAGTCTCTTCAAAACGACTCGTCCGAGGATGACCTGCGAGAAGGTCGAAACGTTACGTAATACCAGATATACCAGCTATACCAGCACCAATACCAGCCCCTAAACCGAAGACGAACCCGGCACCGAACTGAACTACGCCTACGGAATAACACCAGCACTGACGACGACCCCTGCTTGACCTGGACCTGATATCCTGTTCCAATAAAAGATTACCTTCAGCATTTATGATTTTTGAAAATTCCCAATATGAATATTGGTCAGTTACTCAGAAACATTGCTGAGCCTGAGAAGCGAATTGTAAGGAAAATAGAAAAAACAATATATAAAATCAACTCGCTTAATTCTGCCATTCTTTTTAACAATAATAATAATAATAATAATAATAATAATAATAATAATAAATCCTTCAAAATGAGCACCATATTCTTTGGAACCTCAATTGTCAAGTCAGTGGTTCCTTCGTGGGCTTGTTCCATATGAATAGGGTTTATTCTAAATAATAACAAAAATACTATGTAAATACTTACAAGTTATACTCAGTAATCTTGTGGGGCTGGTCAGTCGTAGGATGGGTGACCGCTCTCCTCGGCGTTGATTCCTTGGGAAAGGATCTTTACCATAATTTCCTCAGTCTACTCAGCTGTAAATGAGTACCTATTCCTGATGGGGTAGGGTCCAGCTATGGGTTAAATAGCAAAAACTCAGCAATGATGGAAAGAGATGAAGGATTAAACGACAACGACGTAAATGGAACATCTGGTAATAGAGGAGCTTCGTCCGGCAGCCAGGTATTCAGCCCAATTGAAAATGCCCAACTGGAAAGCCCCAGGTCCTGATGAAGTCCATGGATACTGGCTCAAAAACTTCAAGGCCCTACACCTACGAATAGCAGAACAACTCCAGCATTGTATCACAAATCACCATGCGCCCAAATGGATAACCACAGGAAGAACATCCTTAGTCCAGAAAGTCAGGAGTAAGGAAATACAGCCAGTAACTACAGGCCAATCACCTGCCTATCAATAATGGTGAAGTTACTAACAGGTATCATCAGAGAAAGACTATACATCTACCTAGAGGGTACAAACACCATTCCCCACCAACAGAAAGGCTGCAGAAGGAAGTGTAGGGGCACAAAAGACCAGCTCCTGATAGACAAAATGGTAATGAAGAACAGGAAGAGAAGGAAAACCAAGCTAAGCATGGCATGGATAGACTATAAGAAAGCCTTCGACATGGTGCCACACATATGGCTAATAGAATGCCTGAAAATATATGGGGCAGAAGAAAACACCATCAGCTTCCTCAAAAATACAATGCCCAACTGGAATACAATACTTACAGGCTCTGGAATAAGACTAGCAGAGGTTAATATCAGGAGAGGGATCTTCCAGGGCGACTCACTGTCCCCACTACTCTTCGTAGTAGCCATGATTCCCATGACAAAAGTACTGCAGAAGATGGATGCTGGGTACCAACTCAAGAAAAGAGGCAACAGAATTAATCATCTGATGTTCATGGACGACATCAAGCTGTATGATAAGAGCATCAAGGAAATAGATACCCTAATCCAGACTGTAAGAATTGTATCTGGGGACATCAGGATGGAGTTTGGAATAGAAAAATGCGCCTTAGTCAACATACAAAAGGGCAAAGTAACAAGGACTGATGGAATAAAGCTACCAGATGGGAGCAACATCAAACACATAGATGAGACTGGATACAAATACCTGGGAATAATGGAAGGAGGGGATATAGAACATCAAGAGACGAAGGACACGATCATGAAAGAATATATGCAGAGACTCAAGGGGATACTCAAGTGAAAACTCAATGCTGGAAATATGATAAAAGCCATAAACACATGCGCAGTGCCAGTAATCAGATACAGCGCAGGAATAGTGGAATGGACGAAGGCAGAACTTCGCAGCATAGACCAGAAAACTAGGAAACATATGACAATACACAAAGCACTACACCCAAGAGCAAATACGGACAGACTATACATAACACGAAAGGAAGGAGGAAGGGGACACATAAGCATAAATGACTGCGTCAACATCGAGAACAGAGCACTGGGGCAATATATGAAGACCAGTGAAGACGAGTGGCTCAAGAGTGCATGGGATGAAGGACTGACAAAAGTAGATGAAGACCCAGAAATATACAGAGACCAGAGAAAGACAAACAGAACAGAGGAATGGCATAACAAAACAATGCACGGCCAATACATGAGACAGACTAAAGAACTAGCCAGCGATGACACGTGGCAATGGCTACTGAGGGGGAGAGCTCAAGAAGGAAACTGAAGGAATGATAACAGAGGCACAAGATCAGGCCCTAAGAATCAGAGATGTCCAAAGAGCGATAGATGGAAATAACATCTCTCCCATATGTAGGAAGTGCAATACGAAAAATGAAACCATAAACCACATAGCAAGCAAATGTCCGGCACCAGTACAAAAAGAAGCATGATTCAGTAGCAAAAGCCCTCCACTGGAGCCTGTGCAAGAAACACCAGTTGCCTTGCAATAATAAGTGGTACGAACACCAACCTGAAGGGGTGGTAGAAAATGATCAGGCAAAGATACTCTGGGACTATGGTATCAGAACAGATAGGGTGATACATGCAAATAGACCAGACGTGACGTTGATTGAGAAAATTAAGAAGAAAGTATCACTCATTGATGTCGCAATACCATGGGACACCAGAGTTGTAGAGAAAGAAAGGGAAAAAATGGATAAGTATCAAGACCTGAAAATAGAAATAAGAAGGATATGGGATTTGCCAGTGGAAATTGTACCCATAATCATAGGAGCACTAGGCACGATCCCAAGATCCCTGAAAAGGAATCTGGAAAAATTAGAGGCTGAAGTAGCTCCAGGACTCATGCAGAAGAGTGTGAGCCTAGAAACGGCGCACATAGTAAGAAAAGTGATGGACTCCTAAGGAGGCAGGATGCAACCCGGAACCCCACACTATAAATACCACCCAGTTGAATTGGAGTACAGCAGCAATGATCGGCTCCCCTTCCTCGACGTCCTTGTCACAAAGAAGAATCAGAAGTTGGTGACTACAGTTTACACCAAAGCTACAAACATTTTCTTTGTCTAAATGGTGATAGCGAGTGTCCTGCTTGGTTCAAGACCACCACTGTCAGGGCCTTTGTAAGGAGGGCCTTCGTCAGGAGGGCCCTCTCGCACTGTTCGATGTGGCAGGACACACCTCGAACTCGACCGAGCATCCCAGATGCTAATTAACAATGGGTACTCGATTAAACTTGTCAACCGGGAAACACAAGCCACCCTTGAGAAGTGGTACATGACAGAGAAAGAGAGAGGGAACATTCCACTCCCGGAGGATATCAAACTTTTCTATAAAGCCTTCATGCACCACCAATACAAGGAGGGCGAAGCAGCCATGAAGAAAATAATAGAGGAACACGTCTGCCCCATGGAGGAAGGAAAGAGAGTGTCCCTCATTATTTACTACAAGAATCTGTGTACAAAGGATCTCCTGATGAAGAAAAACCCCTCCCCGCCCATAGGAGACCCCCTAAAGCAGTCCAACCTTGTCTACCGATATGTATGGCCAGCCCAAGATTGCCTTGGGATTTACATCGGCATGACGACAGTGCGCCTGTCAAAAAGGATCTCCTGCCACGCCCAGGAGGGCGCCATTAGGCAGCACACCTTTGCGGAACACCAGAGAAACATCACGAGAGACGACATCATCAGGAATGTTAAGATCATTGGGAGAGCACCTTACC
The DNA here is from genome assembly GCF_015104395.2 of Macrobrachium nipponense. Taxonomy (NCBI): domain Eukaryota; kingdom Metazoa; phylum Arthropoda; class Malacostraca; order Decapoda; family Palaemonidae; genus Macrobrachium; species Macrobrachium nipponense. The sequence goes on from NC_087214.1 coordinate 71,049,758, forward strand.
CACGACGTCTGCATCTCCTAGAAGCGCTGCTTATCCTCGAACAAAAGCCTCCCCTTAATACGACCCAAGAAGCGTTCCTGATACCGATGTGTGTCAGGAGAACCACACCCCTCCCCCCAACAAAAGTACCAGCGCACATGAAACAAACACCGGACATGAGAATAATACGAGGGGTGACGTCACTCAGGTAGAAGCCAATCAAGAGGCTCCCTGTGATAACCCCCACCTGAGAAAGTCAGCAAGACTCGTAAACGCCCGCCGTATGAGTCACCTTCCCAGGAACCAACGAAAACCCTACCTGCGGAGAGGTGCACTGACCGTACTCAAGAGCCCGCAACATCATGATATAAGACGAAGGACTCGCCACTGGAAAATACGGGCTGGTCTACGAGCAAGAGCCCGTGCTGGCACAAGGCCAGCTTAATCTCAAACAACAACAACAACCACTGGAATTCAGTCCCTCAGCAGTTATCGCTAGATAATGTCCTGTGGATCAGGAGGAAATGTCGCGTTGGAGAGAGAGAGAGAGAGAGAGAGAGAGAGAGAGAGAGAGAGAGAATTGTATAAGCAATAATAATTCAAATGACTCAACCGAATTTTACCATGCCCTTTGGTGCGTTGCCCACCAATCTAAGCAACAACGAGAAAGCCGTCATCAGAAAAATAGAGAAGACTCTTTACAAGATTAATAGTGCAGAAGCAGCAATAATTTTTAACAAAACATGCTTACGAGAGGGTCTCCTTCCGAAATAATAATAATAAATATAATAATGATAATAATAATAATAATAATAATAATAATAATAATAATAATAATAATAATAATAATAATAATAATAATAATAATAATAATAATAATATATATGGGGCAGAGGAAAACACCATCAGCTTCCTCTAAAATACAATGCACAACAGGAACACAATACTTACAAGCTCTGGAATAAGACTAGCGGAGGTTAATATCAGGAGAGGGATCTTCCAGGGTGGCTCACTGTCCCCACTACTCTTCGTAGTAGCCATGATTCCCATGACAAAAGTACTACAGAAGATGGATGCCGGGTACCAACTCAAGAAAAGAGGCAACAGAATTAACCATCTGATGTTCATGGACGACATCAAGCTGTATGGTAAGAGCATCAAGGAAATAGATACCCTAATCCGGACTGTAAGGATTGTATCTGGGGACATCAGGATGGAGTTTGGAATAGAAAAATGCGCCTTAGTCAACATACAAAAGGGCAAAGTAACAAGGACTGAAGGGATAAAACTACCAGATGAGAGCAACATCAAATACATAGATGAGACGGGATACAAATACCTGGGAATAATGGAAGGAGGGGATATAAAACACCAAGAGATGAAGGACACGATCAGGAGAGAATATATGCAGAGACTCAAGGCGATACTCAAGTCAGAACTCAATACCGGAAATATGATAAAAGCCATAAACACATGCGCAGTGCCAGTAATCAGATACAGCGCAGGAATAGTGGAATGGACGAAGGCAGCACTCCGCAACATAGACCAGAAAACTAGGAAACATATGACAATACACAAAGCACTACACCCAAGAGCAAATACGGACAGACTATACATAACACGAAATGAAGGAGAGAGAGGACTACTAAGCATATAGGACTGTGTCAACATCGAGAACAGAGCATTGGGGCAATATCTGAAAACCAGTGAAGACGAGTGGCTCAAGAGTGCATGGGATGAAGGACTGATAAAAGTAGACAAAGACCCAGAAATATACAGAGACAGGAGAATGACAAACAGAACAGAGGACTGGCACAACAAACCAATGCACGGACAATACATGAGACAGACTAAAGAACTTGCCAGCGATGACATGGCAATGGCTATAGAAGGGAGAGCTCAAGAAGGAAACTGAAGGAATGATAACAGCTGCACAAGATCAGGCCCTAAGAACCAGATGTATCAAAAGAACGATAGATGGAAATAACATCTCTCCCATATGTAGGAAGTGCAATACGAAAAGTGAAACCATAAACCACATAGCAAGCGAATGTCCGGCACTTGCACAGAACCAGTACAAAAAGAGGCATGATTCAGTAGCAAAAGCCCTCCACTGGAGCCTGTGCAAGAAACATCAGTTACCTTGAAGTAATAAGTGGTACGAGCACCAACCTGAAGGAGTGATAGAAAACTATCATGCAAAGATCCTCTGGGACTATGGTATCAGAACAGATAGGGTGATGCGTGCAAATAGACCAGACGTGACGTTGATTGACAAAATCAAGAAGAAAGTATCACTCATTGATGTCGCAATACCATGGGACACCAGAGTTGAAGAGAAAGAAAGGGAAAAAATGGATAAGTATCAAGACCTGGAAATAGAAATAAGAAGAATATGGGATATGCCAGTGGAAATCGTCCCCATAATCATAGGAGCACTAGGCACGATCCCAAGATCCCTGAAAAAGAATTTGGAAAAACTGGAGGCTGAAGTGGCTCCAGGACTCATGCAAAAGAGTGTGATCCTAGAAACGGCGCACATAGTAAGAAAAGTGATGGACTCCTAAGGAGGCAGGATGCAACCCGGAACCCCACACTATAAATGCCACCCAGTCGAATTGGAGGACTGTGATAAAGCAAAAAAAAAAAAAAAGAAAAAAAATAATAATAATAAGTAGAAGCTTCGTGCTTCTACTGACCAAGAAGGAGGATAGAATGTAAAATCAAAGAAAAAGATGCAAAATTTCTTATCGTCGAGTATATCTACAAACCAGAAATTCAAACGAAAAAGATAACGACCACAAAGTAAAGAGAGAGAAATCGACAAAGTATAAAATTTCGTCAACAAATAAAAAAGATTTATCAAGGCTATATTACTAACTTTCAAAGGCGTCTCAGGCCACAAATTGACTGATTTAATTATTCCAGAAGTTATATCTGGCTTTTTAGTAGGGATAAGTGTTAGGCCTAATCTCCTGAATAGTGTATGGGTTCAATTCCTGCATGTGAAGCAGAATTTCCGTATTCATTTCCTTTTTCGGATTTTATGAAAGAAGGTATGATATACTTGGGCATATTTTGATTAAAAAAATAGTATATAAGGCTGATCTAGTCTAGAGATTATAATATATGCCAAGGGCAGAAACTTAGAAAATAGACTTACTTGCATGTATCTCAAAGTACAACCAATGTCTGATATTAATATAAATTTTAATCAGAAAAGAGACATCTGCTTATTTCTCAAAGCACAACCAATGTCTCATGTCAATGAAAAATTCTAATCGGAAAATAGTCGAATTTTCATTCTAATAACCAATGTCTGATATTGATATCATTTTTAGAAACAAAATTATCTTTTAAATCACACGAGTAAGCTAGAAGGTTCTCGTGAGCATAATGGCGTAATCGGATTATGTTGCTTTCGTGTTCACCGTTTTGAAAATACTCTGCCGGGATATTTCACGAGATATTTTTCTCTAGTGAATATTTTCAGCGATGGTAAGTAGGTGTTAAATTTCTTTCTTTCTTTTTTTTTTTTTTTTTTTTTTTTTTTTTTGCAGTGTTTCTGTGTAAAAAGACGTGTTAAAATTTCCACCTGAGCTGTTAATAAATATGAAGGATATTTTGTCATTTTTAGTTTACAGTGCGATATACATTTAGAAATTCTGAAGTATTCTAGATAAATATGACTTTAGAAAAAAAAAATAGACAATATTGAGATGAATATAAAGGATATTTTACCATTTTTTAGTTTAGTGTTTATCTATTTTGATATTTTGAAGTATTCAAGTTAAATAACTTTGAAAAAATAGACAATATTGAGATGAATATAAAGGGTATTTTACTATTTTTAGTGTGCAGTGTTTATATATTGTAAAATACTGAAGTATTTAAGTTAAATCACGAAGAATAAATAATTATATGGGATATTTTGTAACATTTTCTATGGAGTATATTATGTATTTTGAAATTTTGAAGAATCTAAGTTAAATGACTTAGAAAAACAGCCAATATTAAGATGTTTACTTGCTAAATCCAGAAACTCAGATTAAGACAAGATAAAGGCGTTCACAAAAAACGAATTCATTCAAGAACACAAAAAACAATATTCCCCTGCACCATTGATCACCATAAAGTACGCACTACCACTCACTGTAGAAAGGAAATTAGCAGCACGGGAAGAATAAAACATAAATATATCGAAATGGAGCCCAGCTTCGTTAAAAACCAAAATATTTATTCGAAATGTTTACCCTGCACCATTATTCACCATAGCGAGCACAATACCACTCACTGTAGAGGGGAAATTAGCAGAACAATAAAAGCGATACATAAATATTTTGAAAGTTGGGCCTTGGAAAAAATGGAGCTTAGATTCCTCGAAATACAAAATTATTATTCAGAACATTTTCCCTGCACCATTAATCACTATAAAGAGCACAATACCACTCACTGCAGAGGAGAACTAAAGAATGAATATATTGAATCTGGGAACATGAAGGAAAATAGAGAATAGTTGGAAAAAGAAAATATTATTAGAAATAACACCCTTGCATCATAAATCACCATAAAGAGCACCATACCACTCACTGCAGAGAATTTAAACATGAATACATTGAATCCGGGAACACGAAGGAAAGTAGAAAATAGTAAAAAAGATAAATGTTATTAGAAATATGGCCCTTGCACCATAAATCACCATAAAGAGCACAATACCACACTCACTGTAGAGGCGGGATTAGCATCACAGGAGAAGTAAAACATAAATACCTCGAATGTGGAGCCATGAAAGAAAATGGAGCCAATAAAGTTTTGACCAACTTTGTTCTGCTTTCATGAGAGAGAGAGAGAGAGAGAGAGAGAGAGAGAGAGAGAGAGAGAGAGAGAGAGAGATAGAGAGAGAGAGAATCTGTTGAACGTTTTCTGGTCTTGTGAGAAGCATATATATATATATATATATATATATATATATGCTTCTCACAAGACCAGAAAAACGTTCAACAGATTCTCTCTCTCTCTTTATATATATATATATATATATATATATAATGTATATATATATATAATATATATATATATATATATATATATATATATATATATATATATATATATATATATATATATATATATCTAATTCCTGGCCCTATGATGTGTCTAGTTCGTGTATGCTTGTGTTTGCGTGTTTATGATATATGTATGTATGTATGGATGTATGTAAGTATGTATGTATATGGAAAAAGAATATTAGGTGTTTGTGTATACATATATACCACTATATGACATCCACGTTCAGTGCCCGCAGTAGTATAAACAAATTAACACAGGAAATCGTGTCTGGCATCGCTTCAGGAACCCGAAATAAATTTTGGGGCGTGGTGGGGAATGAGAGAGGGAGGATGGAGGGAGGGGGGGGGGGCCATTGTAAAGGGACAGACCAACGTACGAACTGTCAAGGGGTAAATGGTATCATGGAACTTTTGTTTTTATTTATAAAGGTGAAGGTTTTGTTTTCGTGTATAGATTCTCTCTCTCTCTCTCTCTCTCTCTCTCTCTCTCTCTCTCTCTCTCTCTCTCTCTATATATATATATATAATATATATATATATATATATATATATATATATAGATATATATATATATATATGTATATATATATATATATATATATATATATATATATTGATATTATAAGCATCCTTTCATTAAGTCAATCATACGAGAGAGAGAGAGAGAGAGAGAGAGAGAGAGAGAGAGAGAGAGAGAGAGAG
>NC_087214.1:71063007-71068007 GCF_015104395.2 Macrobrachium nipponense
TTCTGGGCCTCGGTTGTATGCCTGTGGTTTATTTATGTATATGTATATGTATATGCATATACATATATATATATATAATTCCTAAATATTCATTCATATGATACTTCAAAATTTTAACTGACTATTTAGATGCTGCATGCCAGTTTCAGTAACTGTAAATCAATCAGTCAGTCACGTACGAATCGAAGCAACAGCTATCCCAATGGTGCTCACTAAAGAAATAATCATTTTGACTAATTTTGAACCCTCTCCTTTCTCCTGTATTCGACTGACGATAATATCTGAGCCCACAGGAGCCCTGGAATTTAATCATAACATTTCCCCAAGATTTCTTCTACTTCTTCTTCTTCTTCTTCGTCAGAATCTTTTGTTCCGAAGATTGAAGTTACCTAACAGCCAGCCAGCTAAAGCCAGGCAGCCCTTAGGCACAGCCGTCTTAACAACTCCTCGAAAACTTTGCGAAGTTCTCTGTCTCAAGAACCTTTCTGCCTGGAGGGATTTTCTTTTTTTTTTTGGTGTCGTCTGCCAGATTTTCATTGGAAAGTTTTTTTTAAGGAGAATGTGTAGTATGTTTTCGGAATGACAATGAAGTGAGATGAACTATATCTCGAATTTTTTCTTGGTCTTCTAGTTTACCTGTGACGTTGATTCCAAAGGTTTTTATAAAGCAAGGCCCTATCCGACCTCCAGCTTACTCGCGACACGTGCAAGATTATCCCCTCTCACGTAAGTTGTAAACATTATATTCCTAACTCGACGTAAATTGAAATATGCTAAAATCTATGGTCAGATAGAACATTGCTTCACTAACGAAAATAAAATAAATACGCTATATTTTATTAGAAAATAACTTTTCTGTACATTTTCATTCTAATAAATAAATCATAGATATCCCATCTTAAAATTCCTGTATCTTTAAATCAAAGAGTAACACCGTTTCAGATGTATGTAGTCTTTTCCATAGACCTTTCCAACCCCCACTAACAAGAACAACAACTAAAACAGTAACAACAAAATAGTTTGTAGGCTTACTCCCTGAGTCAGCGATAATATGTAATATCTTTTGTGAATGACAATTTAGTTCAATTATTTCTGATATTTGTTCTTAGTCTTCTAGTCTCCTTTTGACGATTTTTGGACCTTTCCGGAGGTCCATACTAGCACTAATATCCCCCACCCTGCCTTCACACCTTACCACGATTCAGGACTGCGAACTGTGATGGCATAAGGCCTGCTTAATCGAAAACAATCTTGAATGAACCTTTCTTTGTTGGTAGGTTCACAAAATAAGAATTGCGTAATAATTTTGTTTTTTATATTAAACATAAACAAGATTATTTTTAGGTAATAGTTCAAGTACTAAATAGAAGGAAAGTGACTTATTGTTAATACATATACACTTAGCTAATAATAATAATAATAATAATAATAATAATAATAATAATAATAATAATAATAATAATAATAGTACTTTATTAAAGGTAATGGCTACTCCAGCAGCGTTACACTTGTAGAGATTCTTCTCTTTTCTTCGAATAGCCACTAATGAAAAAGAAGACTTGCCGACACTAGCCAATAGGAGATCAGCATGGGTCAGACCCCCTGCCGACAACCCCAAATATAAGGGGGGCGGACACCACACCAAAAGCAGTCCACCCTCAGCTTCTCAGCTCTCTTCAAAAGAGAGAGAGAGAGAGAGAGAGAGAGAGAGAGAGAGAGAGAATCGTTAATGACATTGGTGACTATGATACCATAGTTTATCTGTAAAATTCAAATATATACGCCGATCTTGACCATGTACTTGATAATGACCTCTACAGACGCTCTAATAGCCTGTTTAAGTAGCAAGCAAAGAGCCGCTGTTCGAAAAATAGAGAAGAATTTCTACTAGTGTAATGATACTGAAGTAGCCATTACTTTTAATGAAGTATGTTTGAGAGAGGGTCTGCTTCCTAAGTACAACAACAACGACAACAACAATAATAATAATAATAATAATAATAATAATAATAATAATAATAATAGCAATTGATTATCATAAACACAGCAAAGGAATTTATGACCCACTAACACGTCACAAAGATTAATGAGTATTCCCAACGAAGTCTTCCATGCTATGAAATATCATCAACGAGTTCAGCCCCCCCCCCCCCCCACCCCCCCCCCCCCCCCCCCCCCCCCCCCCCCCCCCCCCCCCCCCCCCCCCCCCCCACCCCCGCAACCCTTCTCTCTCTCTCTCTCCCATTAAGTACTGAATCTAATGGAATCTCCTGCTTCATAAAGTATACTGGGGCTTTTAAGCGAACTCATATTGTATGGGGACCAGAATTAATTACCTGACACCGATGAAGACTTGATGTGAGTTCGCCTTCAGAGGGTTAGAAGTTTCGTGTATTTATGTGTATGTATGTATTATATTATATAATATATATATATATATATATATATATAATATATATAGATATATATATATATATTATATATATATATATATTGTTGGTCATTTAGTGGGCTGTTAATGCAGAAATCTTCCCAACGTTTTCTTTTCTCAACTTCAAGTTGCTGGATTCTTTCTACGGATTCTTGTATACGGTGTCGAAGTATCTTCTCTACCTCCCTCCATCGTGTCTCCATGCCCGGCCACTTCTTCCAATACTTTTAGGGCATAGTTTTTCTCTTATACAATTTTCGTTAAAAGCAATTGCTTTAGTGGCATCCAGTAAGGTTTTCTTTGCAGGTATCCTTTCATACCGACGAAGTTTTTTCCGATTCTCGTTCCGGTCAATTTCTGGTGAAAAATACGCACACTTCCTTCTTCATTTATTGAATTTTTGTCGCGACAGCTGTTTCGCCTTATGGCATTATCAAGCGACTACTGACTTACAATCTGGCCTTTCGGCCTATTTATTTCATCGTGTGGGAAGTATGATCTTGAGGTATGGTTACTGGTTTGTCTAGGGATTAATAGCTTAAGGGCGTTGTTTTGGATACAAAGAACATAAGGACATATGTACTGTGACAATAAAAGTGAAAGTTTAAAGACTGGTTAAATAAATATTCAAAATACAATGCCATGTGCTAGTGTTTCCTTAAATGTATGTTTAAAATTTAATATGTTACATGTTGGAAAAAAAGTTTAAAAAACCCATTAAAGGAAAATAAATAATGGAATAATTTTAAATAAAAGCTAAAAAATTACATACGGAGATAAAAAATGAATATAAAACTCAAAAAATACCTGACCAAAAAAGGAAAATTAATAAAAAAAAAAATTATTTTACAGCATGCATAAAGTTTAAACAGGGGTTAAATAAATATTCAAAATAATGAAGAACAGATCATTTCTGTTCATACATAAATGTGTATAATTTATTTGAGTGATTGAGCGTGTGCGTGTGTGTGTGTGTGTGTGTGTGTCCAAATGGTCTACGTTGGTTAACGGCTGCAGATTCGAGTTGGGCGGGGTCTCAGCGACCTGAGCAAGGATGTTGCTTGGCTCTCGCTGGGTCCTCCCATGTCTTCTAAGGGGCGCGATGTTCTCGGTGGATTGGGGCGCGCTGCCTGGTCCCTGTTGGCTTGCGTATTCCTTCTCCTGCTGGAGGGGAGTATATGGTCCGATTCTTGTTGGACGTTCAAGGTCGGCTTCTGAATAGCGATGCACGCTTCGGTTATTAATTAAGAGGCGACCGTAGTTGTCTTCTCTGTGCACGACCTGGCAGCCTTCTACGAGCTCTTGTAGAGATGCTTCCTGTCGTGAACTTCTATGTAATGTTGATGGATGGCCCCTTGATTTCTATGAGCCAGCAGACGTCTCCGAAGGGTCGTTGTAGTGTGCCCGATGTAGTTTTGGCTGTGAGATTAACACATCTCCTCTGGACAAGTAAATTTGTAAACTACGTTCGTGCAGATCTCCTTCGGTCCCCCCGGAGCGGTGCTGTTCATTATTAGGGCTGCTACAAGGTTGGGCTTACTATATATCCTGAGGTTTATTTTGTGGTAAGAGGCTTTTGGGGTTACGCCTCCTCTGTTTAATACCCGCGTAGTGTGCAGCAATCCTTGTATGCAGAACCATAATGTACACGATGGTAAATATCAAGTTCTCGTTTTTCGTCGTCGTTTTGGGTTGGTAAAATTCGTCCATTTTCTTTTTTATTGCTGCTTCGATCATTTAATCTGCATAGCTGTTGTTTGTCAGCAGTTGGCGAATTCGATCGAGTTCGTTATGTATGTCTCTCCTTGATGAGCTGTGTGTGAAGGCTCTGTTGACATACGCACTCACGACAGACTTTTTGTATGCGTCCGGGCATTCCCCGCGTGATCTCCTTGAGTTATAGGAGAGGAAATACACACACACACACATACACACACACACACACACACACATATATATAATATATATATATATATATATATATATATATATATATATATATATATATCTCATGATATATATATATATATATATAATATATATATATATGATATATATATATATATATTAATATATATATATATATATATATATATATATATATTATTATATATATATATATATATATATCTATATATATATATATATATAATATATATTATATATATTATATAGATATATATATATATATATATATATATATATATATTATATATATCTTCCTCACTCCTTCGTCTTTGAAATTCAGGAATGTGGACAGTTGTAGTTATTATAAAGAATTTTTATCCAATTAAACTGCTGTAATGGTGACCAGTTGAAGGTAACGGACTCAAAGAAAGCAATGGTAGTCAAGATATGATCATAGTGAAGGGTTACGGAATGTTTACTTTTGGTGACATCAAACTGACGACTGGAAAATTCTAACCTTGCTGGCCAACACCTCTAACTCTTACTTCTTAGTACAACCGTAAGGTTTTATTCCCCTAAATGGCTTTCGTGGATATTTATCTTTCCTTAAATGGCCTCCAGTGACATTTCCCTTTGCGTAAATGGCCTCCAGGGCAACTTT
>NC_087214.1:71078007-71080507 GCF_015104395.2 Macrobrachium nipponense
GTTTAAGAATGACCTCAAAGATATAATTACAGGTCTTAAATAAAATTAGTTGTCTCAGAGATAACTTCGTTGTAAATGTATGTTTAATATGTATTGTGAATATGTATTGTGAATATGTTTTTGTTTACAAAAGATCTGAATAGCTGTCACCTATAATAATCCTTTAATTGTCTTGTCCTTTTGTGCGAGGAGATTGTCTTGAAACTTTTAATTGTACCTATGTTTTTGCTTGTTTTTTTTTTTTTTTTTTTTTTTGTTTTGGTAGGTTACTCATCTTCCAGTGTGTGTCGGATTCTAGGTACTAATCTTTTATAATCCCTATCTGTCAGTTATACAACCTTTCGTGATTTGTCATTTCCTCATGTAAGTCAGTTCATTTGCTTAGTAAAGGACGTTTGAAACGTCGAAAGAGCTCGCAGGAACTCCGTTGTTTATTTCCCCTTCGTTGCATTATCTTTATATATATATATATATATATATATATATATATATATATATATATATATATATATATATATATATATATATATATCATATATGAACTGTGTGTACAATTGCCATGCATTAAAATTTCAGAATAAAATTGACCTTTAGATCTGAGGGGGCATGGGGTGGGGTTAGGGGGTCTAGCTTATGCCCCTGGGCAAAGGAATAATCAAGAGGATTTTCATGCCCTGCCTTGAAGGTCAAAGTTCACTGATGGGCAAAGCTCCCATCGCCCATCACTGTTGTTCGTTTGTACTCGAGTGAATGATGGGAATCAATATTCCAGGTTCCTTGAGGAGTAATGACTCATTAGTTCTTACGATTACTCGTTAATTCTCCGTTGTAAAAGAAGTGGAGAGAGAGAGAGAGAGAGAAACTTTGATAAATTCCTTAATCTAAATAAATGAGGGTTGTATTAAGAGAGAGAGAGAGAGAGAGAGAGAGAGAGAGAGAGAGAGAGAGAGAGAGAGAGAGAGAGAGAGAGAGAGAATCTTTGATAAATTCCTTAATCCAAATAAATGAGATGGAGTTATGTGAAGATTGTATTAAAGAGAGAGAGAGAGAGAGAGGCTTAGAAGGATGACGCTAAACGTATTTATTATTGTCATCGAATTTTTTTCCCGTTGCAGATATGGTTTTTGTATGTTTTATGTTTTTTTCATAGCGTGGCTTTTTCGTGTTATACGAGAGAGAGAGAGAGAGAGAGAGAGAGAGAGAGAGAGAGAGAGAGAGAGAGAGGGAAGTCGATCTTCGCTTTATTGAACACAGAAGAATCTCTTCATATATCGCTCCTATCTTCCTTGGAAAAGACAGTCCAGAAGGAAAAAAAAGCTAATAAAAAACTGGCATAAAAAAAGACCTTCATAAGAATAATGTCTTCATGAGTTTCATATCTCCTGTTGCTATATGTCTATGTGGGCCTTCTATCTCAAAAAAAAAGGACAAAAAAACCTTGGATGCAAAAAAAAAAAAAAAAAAGATCTACCTGTCACCGCTGCTGTAGTTTTTTTTTTTTTTTTTTTTGTTTTTTTTTTTTTTTTTTTTTTTTTTTTTTTGTATATTCGTTAGGTGAACATATTTCTCTCTCTCTCTCTCTCTCTCTCTCTCTCTCTCTCTCTCTCTCTCCTTGCGGACACTCATGTAGCATCCAATTAGGTACCCGATGCCTTCTAAAGCCAGATCTGCATGACTATGCAAGCAAACTCGATTTCCATCTTGCAAATGGACACACGCACACACACACACATACACACGCACACACACACACACACACACAGGAGCGCGATCATTCTATGCCTGGAACTGATGAAACTCGGTAAACAGAATGATATTACAGAATGATATTCCATCCGGTATTTCCTGCCTTAATAGTTGCCAGGTATTAGCATAGGAGAAATATTAATCCATTTCATGATTCCTGTTGACATTTCTTACTTAAATACTTTCCGGGTATTTAGATACTGGTTGGTAATATCCTTCTTGTTATTAATGAAAATATTCATTCACTTGATGAGCCAAAAACAGGAATGGATGTTCCTTGGTGTCAGTTCTCTTGTAAAATGAAATCCTGAATTATTATTATTATTATTATTATTATTATTATTATTATTATTATTATTATTATTTATATTATTATTATTATTATATTATTATTATTATTATAGAATTATTATTATATTATAATTATTTATTATTATTATTATATTATTATTATAACAGTACACAAAATTGGATAGATTAATATAGAGTAAACAACAATCCATTTCCACGTATCAACCTCACATACAAACACCGAAATAAACCGAAAACAAAAGGGTGCCAATCCAATATCCTCTCCGTTCCTTTTCACCCCCCTCCTTTTCCCACCTCTCCCCTTTCTCCCCCCCCCTCCCCCTTTCCCTCTCTCCACCAAAAACCAGAAAAAAAGATTCAATAAAAACCTCACCGCGTTTCCCCAAGTATCAGGAGAATAGAGGGAAGCTGCAATTGAGTCTACTCAAGATCTCCTCTTGAG
>NC_087214.1:71093007-71095507 GCF_015104395.2 Macrobrachium nipponense
TCGACAGTTTCTCAGAGAGACGAAGGAAAACGGCAGATATTTCGCTTTATTTAACAGTTCTGGTGGCGGGGGTGGTGGTGGGGGGGTGGTGGGGGGGCGTGGGGGGACGAGCTGAAGATGGGAAGCGACAGGGATAAGTATTTCCAACAAAACGAAATAATAAAACAAATCAAGAAAAGGGGAAATATATGCATGGAAAAAGAAGGAATGATTTACAAATCCAGTGTTTTTTAGGAAACACAGAAACGAGACGGAAATTCCAAAGCCTCTGGACCTTAGGGGATTGTGAAAACTAGAAAATTAAACAAGTATGTAAGAGAAGCTATTTTCGAGTAAAATTTTTTTTCTGGAAACACAGAAACAAGAATGAAATTCCAAATCGTGCTCCTAGCATTAATATGACCCCCTAGGATTAACTGATTTGTGATGACATATCCTGACGAGTGTAACGGATATAAGAAATTGACTGGACTGAACAACACTTTGAAACGGGCCAAGATGCCTGGTAACTTAATAATAATAATAATAATAATAATAATAATAATAATAGTAGTAGTAGTAGCCATGATTCCCATGACAAAAGTACTGCAGAAGATGGATGCTGGGTACCAACTCAAGAAAAGAGGCAACAGAATTAACCATCTGATGTTCATGGAGGATATCAAGTTGTATGGTAAGAGCATAAAAAAAATAGATACCCTTATCCAACAGACTAAAATGCAAATTAATAAGGACTGAAGGGATAAAGCTACCAGATGGGAGCAACATCAAACACATAGATGAGACAGGATACAAATACCTGGGAATAATGGAAGGAGGGGATATAAAACATCAAGAGATGAAGGACATGATCAGGAAAGAATATATGCAGAGACTCAAGGCGATACTCAAGTCAAAACTCAACGCCGGAAACAGTGCAGGAATAGTGGAATAGACGAAGGCAGAACTCCGCAGCATAGATCAGAAAACTCGGAAACATATGGCAATACAAAAAGCACCACACCCAAGAGCAAATACGGACAGACTATACATAACACGGAAGGGAGGAGGAGAGGACTACTAAATATAGAGGACTGCGTCAACATCGAGAACAGAGCACTGGGGCAACATATGAAAACCAGTGAAGACGAGTGGCTCAAGAGCGCGTGGGAAGAAGGACTGATAAAAGTAGACGAAGACCCAGAAATATACAGGGACAGGAAAATGACAAACAAAGCAGAGGACTGGCACAACAAACCAATGCACGGATAATACATGAGACAGACTAAAGAACTAGCCAGCTATGACACATGGCAATGGCTACAGAGGGGAGAGCTAAAGAAGGAAACTGAAGGAATGATAACAGCGGCACAAGATCAGGCCCTAAGAACCAGATATATTCAAAGAACGATAGATGGAAATAGCATCTCTCCCATATTTAGGCAGGGCAATACGAAAAATGAAACCATAAACCACATAGCAAGCGAATGTCCGGCACTTGCACAGAACCAGTACAAAAAGAGGCATGATTCAGTGGCAAAAGCCCTCCACTGGAGCCTGTGCAAGAAACATCAGCTACCTTGTAGTAATAAGTGGTACGAGCACCAACCTGAGGGAGTGATAGAATACGATCAGGCAAAGATCTTCTGGGACTATGGTATCAGAACAAATAGGGTGATACGTGCAAATAGACCAGACGTGACGTTGATTGAGAAAATCAAGAAGAAAGTATCACTCACTAATGTCGCAATACCATGGGACACCAGAGTTGAAGAGAAAGAGAGGGAAAAAATGGATAAGTATCAAGACCTGAAAATAGAAAAAAAGAAGGATATGGGATGTACCAGTGGAAATTGTACCCATAATCATAGAAACACTAGGCACGATCCCAAGATCCCTGAAAAGAAATCTGGAAAAACTAGTGGCTGAAGTAGCTCCAGGACTCATGCAGAAGAGTGTGATCCTAGAAACGGCGCACATAGTAAGAAAAGTGATGGACTCCTAAGGAGGCAGGATGCAACCCGGAACCCCACACTATAAATACCACTTAGTCGAATTGGAAGACTGTGATAGACCAAAAAAAAATTAAAATAAAATAATAATAATAATAATAAATGCAACGCCAGACTAAGAACCCTCTAAATTAATAAATTCTCTTTTTATGCCTTTCTGAGTAAACTGGTAACTACATTTACCTAACTATTTCCTTTTAGTGTGTGTGTTTATTTTTTGTGTGTGAATAAACTTGTAAACAAATTCACTTGGATACATAATTTATTTTTGCATTTTTTCGTGAATAAACTTGTAAATACATTCAACTCAATACTGTTTTTCCTGAATAAACTTGGAAATGCATTCACCTAAATACTTCCTTTACTATTATTTGTTCGTCAATAAATTTGTAAACGCATTCACCTTAATACATTCTTTATTTAAACTTTTTCGTAAATAAATTTCTAAATGCATTCACCTTAATACTGTCTATTTGTTCATGAATAAATTTGTAAACACATTCACCTTA
>NC_087214.1:71100507-71115507 GCF_015104395.2 Macrobrachium nipponense
CTTGAATTTTGTAATAAATTAACTTTGATTTAATTTTACTTAATTAATTCAAGAATTCATTAAACTTGGCTTTGTTTTCAAGTAACAGTAAATTTCCCGGAGATTGAGAATTTCACTTATAAATTTTGAGTTTAATAATAAATTTTTGTATTTAAAATTTTTATAGGTGTTTTCTTTTTCACCAGTATATAAGTGTATTTTTGTATAGGTAGAAACATAGAGTGGTAATTGAGCTGTTTTCCTTCAATTTACTTGAAGTGAGTTAGAACCAGGAAAGTACTTAACTTCTGAAATCAGGGAAATACTTAGACTTTTAAAGTTGTTGACGGAGTGATGCCCTTTAATTAATTTAATTACCTCAAACCTGTTGTAATGAACTTAGTCTGATTTTCTGCAATACTGGTAGTTGTTTAAGGGATCTCTGTTGTCTTTAGAGTATTCTGTCGTATTTTACCTGTGATGAAGGTTCAGGTGTCTGGCTGCTGTGAGGTACTCATTTAATTATTGGCAAGTGTAGTAACCATATACTTGGCACTTCGTCACAATATACATACATACATACACACACACACACACACACACACACACACACACACATATATATATATATATATATATATATATATATATATATATATATATATATATATTCTTAGCAACGGGGAAAAGAGAAGTTTTAACACGATGGCTTTATATACGTTTTTGATAAATCATCCAATAGTGATCTAAGCCTCAAAATTTGGCACTGCGAACAAACGGGGCGATGTAATGGACGGACCCACACCAAGAGTAGCGCTGTGATAAAGAAGATGAATGAACACACCCATTCTGCTTCTGCAGCCAGTGAACAAGTTGCCAAAGTGGAAGCAAATTTAAATGATGAAGATCGGACAAATAACCAGGCAGAATCAGCTCATCGAAGAATTACTTTTGAACTTGAAGCTAACCCACCCAACCACATGGAAAATTCATAGAAACTTTAATGAAATTACAAAAAGGAATAGATTTATATATGGAACAGCTGATAGCGGGTTGCCCACCACCATTAAAGCTAAAAAAAACATATATCGAAACGCGAACGAAAGAATAACAAAAAAATGTTCTTGAATACAACGGTGAAAGAGATGCTTTGGAATATCGCAAAGGAATAGCCATAATTATCAAATGAACTAAAGATTCTATTTCTTTATTTTTCCTGTTTTTGATAATTTTTTAAAATGAATTTTTGGTGTAAACCAGTAACATTTTACAATTGTTTCATAAACCAATAAAATGTTTGTTTATGTTTTTTACATCTTTTTATTTTTTGTTAATTTGTAGTAGTAAAGATAAAAATTGGCTAAAAAAAAAAAAATGGAAAGATGTAAAGGGAAAAAACCCAATACACACTGTATTTATATTTCTGGTGGTGAATAGTATCTGGTGACGAATAGTCTCCGGTGGCGAAATGACCCAAGTGGCCGAAAGCTGGTGACGAACTGGCGGTGGCTAATTGTCGGCGGCGAATATATATATATATATATATATATATATATATATATATATATATATATATATATATATATATATATATATACAAAAAAATAATATATATATATATACATATATATATATATTTTTGTATACTATATATATATATAGTATATATATATATATATATATATATATTGCTCGTTACAAAAAAACAAACAAAAACTGGAATATCTAATATTCACAAAAATCATCTGAGTTATTACTCGGTATCCTTGTTTACAAAAAAAAAAGGAAAAAAAATTACAATATTCCCATTACATTTGCCCTGACAAACACCCTATTTATTCTGTTCGTTTCGAATTCCACTAGATGACATAAACCAGTTTTTATACAAACCTTTGGAATTCCATTCCAATTTCCTCTTTTCCATTTCATTAAAACCCATCTGGAAAAGAGTTTGGTTATGGCCTCTGGAAACCAGGAAGTATTTCCCCTGGAATTTGTGGGTCTGGAAGACTCCTCGTTTACGTTCTATTTTCTTGGTAATTGTACCATGCGTAGCTTTGTCCTAAAAAGATTATAGGTGTACATTACTGGAAAATGCTATAGGGTTAGTTACATAACTTGAAAGGTTCTAGTTTGGTCAAATTTTTTTCTGAAAACCATAAAATATCTTTTTTCCAGGTATGATTTATTTTTCAGGTCATCGGAATTCATAGTAACATCACAAGGCCCATTTTTAAAAGAAGGAATAAGGATATATGTGAGTATAACAAATACTATAGATATATAGGTATATATATTATATAGATTAGTATATAATATATATATATATAGTAGAATTATATATATATATATATATGATATATATATATTATATATGAGGTTTTAGTCTTCCTTTTTCACGAAGATAGACATATGAGGTTGTAGTCTACAGGGGAAAAGAAAAGCTGAAATTCCTTTTGGCTCAACAGTTTCGGCCTCCACTGGCCCTTATCGAGAACTGTTTATTAACTAACTCACAAAGTTTACAGTACATTCAAAGTAAAATATAAAAAAAACTGAAAAATATAAATAAGCAGTTAGATGAATATTGGTCATTGAAATACAGGAAATTCAGTTACTGTAACAACCTATATAAAATGATATACAACTAGTTCGAAGGTTTCAAAATACAAAAATATATGTTAAAAAAATTCATCTAACAATTAAAATATGATTTTAGGGAAAGGACAACATTGCTTAGTTTACAACCCCATGGCAAAGGTAGCCGCTCGACAAAGGCGCCTTAAACCACAGCAATCAAGCATAACACATGTAAATTGAAACAATGAATTGGTTATTTATAACCAATTCATTGGTTTCGTAACATAGAACAGCGCTTCAAAAACGTTTACAGTGAAAAGAAGTCTTTGTTTAGTTTATAATGTCCTTTAACTATATGTGAGAAAAAATGATTTGTTTTAAATACCCCTGAATGATTATTAAAATTGTTGTAATCACTTATGGCAATGAATGCATTTTCAAGTAGACATCTCTCTACATAATTATTCCGTTTCAGCAGTACTCGGGGACAATTCCACATAATGGCGTCATTACATTATTGATTATGGACATTTATGGTATTGCTACTATGCCATAAATGTCCATAATCAATCATGTAATGACGCCATTGTGTGGAATTGTCCCCGAGTACTGCTGAAACGGAATAATTATGTAGAGAGATGTCGACTTGAAAATGCATTCATTGCCATAAGTGATTACAACAATTTTGATAATCATTCAGGGGTATTTAAAACAGATCCTCTTTTCTCACATATAGTTAAAGGACATTACAAATTAAACAAAGACTTCTTTTCACTGTAAACGTTTTTGAAGCGTTGTTCTAAGTTATGAAACCAATGAATTGGTTATAAATCATTTAAAACAGAGGATTGTTTCAATTTACATGTGTTATGCTTGATTGCTGTGGTATAAGGCGCCTTTGCCATTGGGTTGCAAACTAAGCAATGTTGTCCTTTCGCTAAGATCATATTTTCATTGTTAGATGAATTGTTTTAACAGACATTTTTGTTTTGAAACCTTCGAACTGGTTGTAAATCATTTTAGATAAGTTGTTACAGTACCTGACTTTCCTGTCTTTCAATGACCAATGTTTATCTAACTGCTTATTTTTATCTTATTTTTTGTGTGTCTTATATTTTAATGTACTGTAAAGTTTGTCCGCTAATTAATAAATAACTCTCAATAAAGGCCAATGGAGGCCGAAAGTGATGAATATATATATATATATACATATTCATTCTATCCATCGACCTTACTTACATGTTAAAATGATACACACACGACCATATTTCTGGTAAGGCTATTCTCCTTGGACTCTAAAACATTTTTATCTATTTATTAGTGTCGTAATTTATTTTTTCGCTTTCTTTATAATAAGTGGGATCACATCTTATGTGTTTCCTGCTGAACACCGTAATATTCTTTGGAAGATTGAATTTCATGCTATAGGGCCCTTGTTCCATATGAATAGGGTTCATCTTCTGAATAATAATAATAATAATAATAAGAATAATAATAATAATAATAATAATAATAATAATAAAACCACCCAGTAGAATAGGATGGCTGTGATAATGGAAAAATGGAATGCTATAAAAGTTGAAAGCAGAACTGAAATAGCTATAGTAGATTCACATCAACCGTGCATCTGATGTCTAGGCCAGTCCCTTACAACGCTCCAGATTGGCTGCTGATAAGCCAATCACAGGGCTGGAAATTCTCAATCTCTCTCGAGAGTTCACATAGGCAGGATGTATGTTCCACCTCTCCTGAGGGATACTTTTGAAGGACGTATCCCTCAGGGGAAGTGGAACATATATCCTGCCTATGTGAACTCTCGAGAGACACAAATGGTTTCCAGCCCCGCGATTGGCTTATCAACTGCCAATCAGCGTCGTAAGGGACTGGCCTAGACATCAAATGCACGGTTGATGTGAATCTACTAAAGTAGTAATGGGTTTCAATTCTGCCAAGCCAAATGCACAAGAAAATGCGCCATATTCCCTTCTGGTTTAACGAGCCATCTGCAGAAACTCTCTTAATAAAAAAAAAAAAACTTTAAACCACAATTTAACAGGTACTAAAAATAAACGTTATCCGAATTCCACTTTTCTCATCCACTCCATCTCTCGTTTATGAAATAAACCCAGATGTTAATTTGCATATGCAATTAACGGGATAACAATGCTTTTTTTTACAATTTTTTCTTCCCTTTAGATGGAAAAAAGGTAAAATGGTTAATCAAATTATTTGGGAGTTCTCAGTCTCAATTTTAGAAGGAGATTTGGATTCATTTCAGCGTTTCTGAGTTTGTGAAATGATTTCAATTGCAGGGGTTACTCCTTCTTGTAATTTACCTAAATTAATTTTCTATGCCGCATTTTTTCTGTCAGCCCTCAGATCTTAAAAACTACTGAGGCTAGAGAGCTGCAAATTGGTGTGCTGATCATCCACCCTCCAATCATCAAACATACCAAATTGCAGCCCTCTAGTCCCAATAGTTGTTATTTTATGTGTGTACACACACACACGCTCACACACACACACACACACACACACACACACATATATATATATATATATATATATATATATATATATATATATATATATATATATATATATATATATATATATAATATATATATATAATCACAATATAATTCAATATCATCAAAATACGGATTCATTTCGATCATCAGGAACCAATTCCATATCACATTCCTACCAAAACCAACAACCAATTAGCGAGAGACATAAAACAAGCCGCCAGTAACTGAGATATAAACATATACCAAATATATATACGTATAATATATAGTATATAAATATATATCAACAAATTCTCCCGTTCTGTAATATTTCGAGCTGAATCTGTCGTCGCCGCCCAGACGCCAGAACAACTAATAAATGAAACTGTTTGTTGAGCACATTCAAGTTTAAGGCTCAGTGGGCTAACGAATTGCTGTGATCAATTGCAATACAAAGTGAAGAAATCAAAGCTTGAATGAGTGTGTTTGTTTTGGATATTGGTTTGTATGCATATGTATGTCTAAGTATACAAATAAAGGCATAAGCCACGAAGGAAAGTGAAACACTGGAGCAGCTACAAGATCTTTCGACACAACGTCAGTCTGCTAAGTAAAGGACGTTCATTCGAAAGATCTTGTAGCTACTCCAGTGTTTCAATTTTCTTCGTGGCTTATACCTTTATTTATGCATTTATCACGTCCCAAACTCTCGTGATTCGGTTATACATGTCTAAATATATATATATATATATATATATATATATATATATATATATATATATATATATATATATATATATATATATATATATATAGATATATATATATTTACACAAACGCTAAATACCCACCCTTCCCTCTTATCTGCTCATTTGAAACCATTCTTACGTCTTTCTTTAAAAAGTACACCTCATCCACAGGGAATTCGCTGATTGAAACCACCGACGCTGCTTTAGCCGAGACAAATATATAATTCGCCAGAGGAGGAAATAGTCAGGTTTTTCAGGACTGAAAAATATCTCGGTTTCTCCTGGAAGTTATTTTGGGGAAGAATTAGGGAAAGATTTTTCTCAAATTTTTTTGAGAAATACTTTCGCGCTGTGTGATGAGTATTATGTAGTATGGTGGGTTTTGCCTTAAATGAGAGAGAGAGAGAGAGAGAGAGAGAGAGAGAGAGAGAGTTCCTATGTTTTCACTTGTGATTTTATCTTTGTTATAAAAATTAACATACTTGCTATAGTAAAGTCCAGCCAGCTTTGCAGCTAAGCCCCGCCCACTGCACGCTTGTGATTGGCTAACTCTCGGAGGGGGAATGACGTCACACTAGTTAACAGTCCAAATGATTACCAGTACGGTTTTGACTCTGTTTGATGATGCTGAGTTTCGTGCATGAATCATGAAACCACAGATTTGAGTTCCCGGAGTTGTGAAGTATGCAATTGCTATCTCTAATAAAAGATATATAAAGTATTAAATATCATTATGAAGATCTTGGTTCATTTTGTCTTGGCAGCCTAAAAACATACGCATCATGCTTTTTTTTTAATTGGTGTTGGTCTGCACGAGCAATCTGACGTAGACAACATTAATTAAAATGAAGCATAGACTTATGCAGCCAATATTAATTCATCATAATCCTTCAAGTCAAATGTTAATATCGTTGAGAGATTAAGCCCACATGTCAGTTTCTTATATTTTGAGGCAATGGCAGGGCATAGGCCTACTTGCCAATTTCTTATCTTTTGAGGCAATGACAGGGCATAGGCCTACACGTCAAATTCTTATATTTTGAAGCAATGTCAAGACATAGGCTTACACATAAAATTCTTATATATTGAGACAATGACAGGGCATGAACATACACGTCAATTTCTTATTGCAAATAGTCTGTATCTGTTGGAAATAGAGTAGCTTTTAATTAATATAGTAGTTTCAACTCCACGATATATAATGTAAATGCATAAAGTGGAATGTACACGTAAAAGCAAGAGCAAATACACATACATGCGTGGCTGGCCAAATCTTAGGACTGTCTCAGCCTTACAGACAACTATCAAACTGCTTTCAGTGAACTATATTGAAAATATATTAACTAAAGGTATAACACATTACATTACTCTGACGAGTAAATATACGTAAGGCTGGTGTAGAATTTCTATGAAAATGAAGGCTACGATAGGAAGGCATGATAAGATACTTAACAAATTATAAAAATATATGATAGCTGAAAATTTATGCATGAGATGATCCAAACCAGTCTGCGAGTAGCCCTTGAGGAGTCACTTGGTTTTGGGGCCATTCTTGTAGAATCAGTCTCTCTGCCTCTGTTGTCAAGAGAATATACTAGCGCAAACTATATTCATAAAGATCTCGATTTCTGTTAATGAAAACAAACGACTGAATTTCAGTTAGCAAGAATAGGCCGATAATTCTTTACGCCGGTATTTTATGAATAGGTCTGTGTTTATTCTGCAATGTTAGGATACCATAAGAAAGTTTTTCGAAGACACTGCAAGCACCATAACAGCAACAACAAAAACAAGAATAACCACATGAACCACGATAAAGCGGCTGAATATAAGATAGGCCTATAATCCTAACGTCATAAGCTGCGTAAACCGACAAAAAGGCATAGGACCTCATGGGTCTACGTCATTTTTTATTATTCTGTTATTTCGGAAGGAGTTAGTGTCCTCAAGAAAATTCACAGCAACTTATATCCAATATGAATTGTACAGCTTATCATACTGTAACTTTTTTTCTTTTTTAAACAAAGGTATCTCCTGGTTTTATAAAGTGTAGCCACTGCTTGTCATCCCTTCGAATGTGTAAACGATTCCAATGAAATCATTTTTAAGTCTTTGCAAATGTAGTAAAATTTCCTGAAATCAATATGAAATAGCAGTCTGCATAGCTCTGAGAAAGTCTTTGTGCTTAAATTTAGAATGGTGAACGCGCTTGACAATATCAGACGATAATGACCATCGTCTAGTCTAGTGATTCAAATGCACCGATTCGAACGCAGACATTCCCAGCGACAGCTCCGTATTCAGGTGAACTTCATTTACGAAACACAACATAACATCGCAGCACACTTCTGACTTCATTCATATTTTTCTCTTTTTTTACCATTTTTAGGGAGATGTGTATTATGATTTTATTTCAAGGGATGATATGAAAGTTCCATTTTGATAATCAGCACAACGTATTTTAGTTCGGTAAAACAGCCATCGCAAAATAAATGAAGATGAAAAGAACAACAGATTAACCAAATTTTCGAAACTATTTCCAACCCTTCAAGGAATGGTCGTGACATAATCAGTAGGCGGGGCTTAGCTGCAAAGCTGGATGGTCCTTGCCATAGTAGACTCTGGTACACATAAGTACCCAGAGAGAGAGAGAGAGAGAGAGAGAGAGAGAGAGTTCCTATGTTTATATTGTGATTGTTTTTTTATAAATTCAAAATACTTGCTAGTAGACTCTGGTATACATAAGTACCCAGAGAGAGAGAGAGAGAGAGAGAGAGGAGAGGAGAGAGAGAGAGAGAGAGATACCATATTACTGACCAATTCCTCATCACTTGTAGTGTATTGTAACTATCCTTTTGCCACCACATGATATCTCTCCTTCTCACCTATTTCTTTCCACAGGAGAGGTAGACCGGTTGGAATTATGGAATTCCAGCCTGCCATTCTCCCCATTCCAGACGCCTGGTTCATTAGGGCGTTGTTTGCTAGAGCACAATAATCTCCGGCATCTTAATTAAATACCTTTGGTAGACTGTAGATTTTCTTCTTTCTCCTTCTGGAAGACCTGGAGGGAGGCTGGAAGAATTCCAGTCCTCAGGATTTGAGTCGGAAGACCCGAGGAGGCGAGTCTGGACCTCAAGAATCAGGAATTGATCCTCATCGTCAGCTTGTTTTGTTTACCTCAAGGACTGGAATTGAAACTTTTCTCAATATGGTTCAACTTTTTAGTTTTCTGTAAACGGAACCTACTGAGATGGCTATGTGTCTGTCCGTCAGCACTGTTTCTGTCCGCCCTCAGATCTTGAAAATTACTGAGGCTAGAGGGCTGCAAATTGGTACGTTGATCATCCACTATCCAATCCACAAACGTACCAAATTGCAGCTCTCTAGCTTCGGTAGTTTTCATTTTGTTTAAGGTCAAAGTTAGCCAACATCGTTCGTCTGGCATTGCTATAGGGGCCAACAACACGGGCCACCACTGCGTAACACTTCGGTGAAACCTACCGCCAAACAAATAAACAAACCGTCAGTCCTTCGTTTTACGACCGGTCCTCACTACCCACTCGATCAACTTTTCTGGCGGCGGAGCAAAATCAAATGCCCTCGCCCGTCCCTCCATGCTCCTGCAAGCTCCTGCAAGCTCCTGCAAGCTCCTGTAAGCTCCAAGTTCCTTTGTCTGTAAATCCCGAAGTCAAACTACCTGGGCGTTCTTTTTTTTTTCCTTTTCTATCCAGCGAATCCGCCAATTTGCAAGCATTTTGTTTCGCCTGCTACAAAGAGAGATCTGGAATCCCTTAGGCTTAGGGGAAGACACACTTTAATGGAGGGATTGACGCTGTCAGTGCTTCCTCGGAATATTATGTTTTCAGGGAACAAAACGAAGAAGAATGAAGTGTGGAGAGGTTTTATTTCTCTCTTGATTGTTGGCAGGGTGGGAGGAGGAAGTTCAGGTTGTGTCCCTCACTCTAACTCCTTCTTTGGAAAAGTTGCACTTTAGAGTGACTAAATTTGGGTTTCCAGGTGTGATGGGTGTTTTTTCAGTAACTCTCTCTCTCTCTCTCTCTCTCTCTCTCTCTCTCTCTCTCTCTCTCTCTCTCTCTCTCTCTCAGTTTGCGAGCTACATCACGATCGTCAACGGACTGCCATAATACCATCAATTTGTCCAATAGGATCCATACGTGAAACGGCTACATTGTACATCTGTCTCTTTCTTGAAAACTGCCATTAAACTCTAGGCTGCTTCCGGATTATGCATGGCATTGTACTCATATACTTCATTCGTAAAAAAAAGAAAAAAAAGTGAAATCAATTTGTACCTAAGAATTTTTAAGACGGCTCTGGGAAGACATACGAGTACATAGCATTAAACCATCACAAGGATCATGAAATGGATTCGTTAAATACGGAACGAAAGATCTAGGTATTATTGTTCCCTGAAGATGACTTTGTTCAGTATAGACATGACATAAGTCCTTGGGTACCATCGCCCCCAAGGTCCATATTATAGAGGAAGGTAGAGGCCAGTTTGCAAATTTACATTTCGAGCCGATGGTCCCCTTTTAATCTCAAGGTCGATTAGGCTACTAGATTGTTTCCAGCAAGTTTTGTGATTCAGCATCAGAATTCATCTGTTTCTTTGTTCTAGAATGTTACTACGTATTAATGTATGCACACGCAATCATACAGAACAATGCCGGATGCCTGTTCGCTTTCTAGCTGCTTTCATACAGTCAAACACTAGATTATAAAAAAAATGACGCATTTCTCATTTCCAAGAGATGAAATTGCGATTGAGTCGTCCTCCTGCTGACAGCTTTAATCCTGATATGATGCTGATGTGTCTTCCGTCCACTTGATAAAGAATTACCGCTCTGGGGATTCTAGATTATTCAAAATCGAGAAGAGGTTAATGACGTCAAATATTGGAAACATTTTAATTGTTCTCTCATTGTTTAGTCTCTTATAACGTGACGTCCAGCATTAAATGGCTTTGAGCGTTTTGCTTGACAAGTCTTCTGTTTTGAAAAACGAGGTGTCAGGATGGAGTGGATAAATGAAAGTGTATCTATTGATAATAATAATAATAATGATTATAATGTTCTAAGGGTCCACAATAATACAAAGTGTTAAGAGTCCGTGTATAATTTTTAAAACTTTACAAAAAGCCTTCGAACCCTTCCCTGGGTTCATCTTATAATAATAATAATAATAATAATAAAAATAAATAATAATAATAATAATAATAATAATAATAATAATAATAATAATAATAATAATAATAATAATAAAATCCTTTATTTTAGCTCAGGGCCATATACATGGAATATACAAAATACACACAGTAACATACACAATCTAGATACATGAGACAACATGATAAAAAAATGAATACTTGGCGCTTATCCACAAAATAGCTGTGGTAGCATAAACGATAGTAATCATAATACTGGTAATAACAGTAATAATATTGGTGAAAAAAAAAATGCATTGAGAATCATAACAGTTATGCACAGATTATATAACTTGAATTTCAACTAGAGACCTTAGGGGGTTACAGTAGTCAGGTCCAGAGGGCTAAATACGAAAATTGAAGGCATAAAAAATAAAACTTTAACTTGGTAGTAATTACAGTAATAATGAAAAATTAAAATATCAGCAATAAAAATAATAATGACAAAATCTACATATGACTTCTTGCCAATACAGAGATTAAGACCTTTACGGGACAAAGGCCTCATTTTTCAATTTTTCCCACAATTTAGATCTTCTTGCTTCACTCCTTAGGATGCTTTGTATGAGCGATTTGCTGCTGTTTCTCACTGGGGTTACCAGACTGGATATTGTTCGCATTACAATGATTTTTTCTATGAACATCTGTGTGGCGGAGTGGTAGCGGGGAGTGTTTGTGAGGCGTCTCAGAAAGTCATTGTGCACAACAGTGATACGTCTCATGGCCTCTCGGGTATAGTTCGTCCAGAGGGAACACCCATAGATACTGTAGCAGTACGAGCGGAAGAGCAGCAGTTTCACGTCTCTGTGACAGAAGGCAAACCTCCTCCCAATCATGTTGCCAGTTGCACATAGTTTACGACGCCTCTGTTCAATGTCTGCCGTATCTTTTAGGTCGTCGGTGATAATGTGACCCAAATACGGAAATTCGTGCACAAATTCCAGCCGATGGTTTCCGAGGAAAATTTGTGGTTGTGCAATATGCTTAAGCGATCTCAGGAGCAGCGACATGCACTGGGTCTTGGTTTCGTTGTAGATTATATCAAATTCCTGTGCATATTGGCGGCAAGTGTCGATGAGTCGTTGGAGACCTTGCACTGATGGGGGAATCAGAACCATATCATCGGCGTAACAGAGGTTGTTTATAGTTGTTTCATTGACAGTGCATCCGATTGGGAGTGAGTTCAGTTTGACACTCAAGGCATCTGTGTACGTATTAAACAGGTATGGAGAGGGAATGGCCCCTTGCCGAAGCCCGTTTAGGGAGCCGAAGGTGTACGATAAAACGTTACCCCATTTGACACAGAATTGCTGTGTGGAGAACCAGCAATGTAAAATGCCAGTTAGATATAGGGGTGTGCCCCTTTTATGCAGCTTCAGGAAGAGCTTCAGGTAGTTTACTCTGTCAAATGCTTTTCTCACATGTACAAAACATAGGAAAACAGGAGAGGCTGATGATAGGTAGTAGTTCAGCAATTCTTTCCGTATGTAGATGCATGTGTCGGTGAGTGGTTTCGTTTAAACCCGAACTGGTTGTCAGTGGTGTGTAGAAAGGGGAGAAGTCTCACAAGAAGAACCGACTCAAGTATTTTTGATGCGATCGTTGTGATTGCAATCCGTCGGTAGTTGTCAGGGTCAGCTGCATCCTTTAGCTTGTTTTTGATTAATGGTATCAAGTGAACTAAGAGTAGGGAGTCTGAAAGAAACTGGTGAATTATGCACGCATTGAATAGGGCAGCTAGCAAAATGTAAATTATAGGATAGCAGAATTTGAAAGCCTCTGCCGGGCGATTTATTATTAGGTAAGGTGTTTATGGCATCGCTGATGTTACCTGGCGACAAAATGAACAGTAAGGAGGTTATCTACATCCCTTCGGGAATCTTGATCATTTATGCAATTCAAGATATTGTTGAAGTGACCGCCCCACATAATAGCGATAGCTTCGTCTCCGACTGCTTCCCCTACTCTCTGTGACAGCTTTTTAGTTTTGGAATTTAAGGACTGGATATCTTTCCAAAGACGAGGATAATCACCAGATTCAAAATTCTAAGTTTCTAGACATTGCATCGGCTCTTAGTTGTTTTTTCATTTAACCTGCAGTGCTTAAGAGCTAGTTTGAACTGAGCTCTCGTCTGTCTCATTAGTAATGCAGTGTGTCCTTCCCTCGGGCTACCATTTTGCCTCCACAGTAAAAACATTTCTCGTGAGTATGTATACAGATCTTTAACCAAGTCATTTCATCCAGGTATATTACGAGAATTACCTTGATGAAATCTATAGGCAGTCCTGCCCGAAGATGAACCTAGGAAAGGGTTCGAAAGCTTGGAGAGGCGCAGGAAGGAGCAGTATCTAATCATGCAAGGACTGCCCATAATAAAAGAATCCGACGCAGCGACATCGTCGGTAACTTCGAGGTTGTCGACCAGGCACCGATATACGTCGTTTGCGAATCTTAGAAGCGCTGCACATCGGGAGGGAGAAGCCCAGTTTGAACATCACACAGGAGACCTTCCTCCTCCCCACCGCCGTCAGGAGAGCAGCAGACACCGCCCCACAACGACCATCGCACCAGAGGGATCCTGGAGGATGATAGAAGCGTTAGCTCTCATCCTGAGGACGTCCTAGTACCCCTGAGGGTGATCGCAGCTTAAGCTCTCGCCCTGAGGACGACCTGTAGCACGCCCTTCGAGGGGACCTCCACCATCATCAATAAGGATGAGGCTCCGCCCACGAAGAGGACAGCCAACCAGCAACGGGCCCCCTGATGACATCGCTCGTGACGTCACAGGTATTGCCCAATGAAAAGTGAGGTACCCGTTTCTTCAAGCCAACCGAATGCAATAAATAGCATGAATACATCTGACACAGACCATTGCACTCAGCGATCCCGAAGATGGCCAAACGAGGTGGCCCGAAACATGTAGACGCCTTTTTAAAAACCAGAAAAGAAGGAATAACAAGAAATACCGGATAGACCCCTGACGACTACGGCCTGTTCCCGACCTACGAAACACACCTGTATACCTGTTGACGACCCCAGCCTGTCCCTGATAACCAGTTTGCTTTTGATAACACCAGCCCACCCGAAATTTCCGTTGACGACCTACAGCACGATGAACATTGGACAGCTGCTTTATAATACCAGCGTGCCAGAAAAGCAAATCATAAGGAGAATTGAAAGAATATTGTACAAAATCAATTCTGTGAATTCTGCCATTATTTTTAATAAAATAATAATAATAATATTATTATTATTATTATTATTATTATTATTATTATTATCATTATTATTAATTTTATTATTATTATTAGTTATTATTATTATTATTATAACAGTACACAAAATTGGTTAGATTAATGTAGAGTAAAAATCAAATCCATTTCCACGAATCAACCTCACCTCCAAACACCGAATAAACCGAAAACAAAAGGGGCCAATCCAATATCCTCTCCGTCCCTTTTCACCCCCCTCCTTTTCCCCCACCTCTCCCTTTCTCTCTCCCCCCCCCCCCCCTTTCCCTCCCTCTCTCCACCAAAACCAGAAAAAAAGATTCAATAAAAACCTCACCGCGTTTCCCCAAGTATCAGGAGAATAGAGGGAAGCTGCAATTGAGTCTACTCAAGATCTCCTCTTGAGGATCTGGGCTTCGGATGAATTAGATGCGGGATGTTTGAGTTGAAAGCAGGATCGAGGCTTGCTGAGAGAGAGAGAGAGAGAGAGAGAGAGAGAGAGAGAGAGAGAGAGAGAGAGAGAGAGAGAGAGAGAGAGAGAGAGAGAGAAGGAAACTGTCGTATGAAAGTCTTGTATCTTGTGAATGTTTATGATCATCTCGTAGAGGTTATTCTTGGAGAGAGAGAGAGAGAGAGAGAGATAGTGCTTTGAATGCCTTGTAAAGGGTGTTGACTAGCTCGTAAGGGTCATTTGACGCGAGAGAGAGAGAGAGAGAGAGAG
>NC_087214.1:71120507-71130507 GCF_015104395.2 Macrobrachium nipponense
TATATATATATATATATATATATATATATCTATATATATATATATATATATATATATATATATATATATATATATATATATATATATATATCCAATTATATATACCTATATATATATATATATATATATATATATATATATATATATATATATATATATATATATATATATAGTATGTATGTATTCACTTCGTTCCAAATGTTGGACCAATATATTAACCCTTAAATGCAGAATGGACGTATTAAACGTTTAGTCAAAATCTCCCCCGATTGCCGAATGGACGTACCATACGTCGACTCAAAAAAGTTTTTTTTAAATTCGCGTAAAAAACAAAAAATACTTATAGGCCTACCAGCCAAAAACTTTTGAATCACGCGCCGGGTTGGGGGATGCTGGGAGTTCACGGATGAAGGCGTTGTTTTGTTTACAATCGTTACGCAAGCGCGCAAGCGCGAATTTCTTTCTTATCACACTAAAAAGTATCAGTGACACATCCCAAAAATTATTTCGTCACTTTGACATAATTTTTTCACCGTTTTAAATTATCTGTTACATGAAGTATTATATATGAAAATGTGCGCAATTTCATTTAGAATACAACAAAAAAATACTCATGATTGTAACTTGTATCAATTATGAAATATTTCCATATAAATAACGATAAGTGCCAAATTTCAACCTTCGGTCAATTTTGACTTTACCGAAATGGTCGAAAAAACGCAATTGTAAGCTAAAACTCTTATATTTTAGTAATATTCAATCATTTACCTTAATTTTGCAACAAATTGGAAGTCTCTAGCACAATATTTCGATTTATGGTGAATTTATGAAAAAAACTTTCCTTCCCTCTGCGCGCGGATTCTCCGCCATAAATCGCGAATTGCGTACATCGCATTCTCGGAAAATTTGCTCCGTTTCATATTAGGCATTTCATAGAGTTTTATATATGAAAATGTGCGCAATTTTATGTAGAATAAAAGGAAAAATATTTGAAGGTTGTAGCTTTTCTAATTTCCGAAATAATTGCATATAAAAAAAATTTATACAAAAATTTTGACATTTGGTCATTTTTAACTCGTCGGAAATGGTCGAAAACTGCAATTGTAAGCTAAAACTCTTACAGTATCGTAATATTCAATCATTTTTATTTATTTTGAAACAAATTGGAAGTCACTAGAACAGTATTTAGATTTACGATGAATTTTTGAAAAAAAAAAAATTTACGACCGAGCGTTACGAATTCGTACATCATTTTGTGATAATATTTTTCCGGTGTTGCTTTTATTGTTTTACAATGTATTATATATCAAAATGATTGCAATTTAGTGTACAATACAACGAAAAAAAAAGAAACTCGTTAGCTTTTACCGTTTTTTGCACAGCGTGATTTTAATACAATTATGTATGAATTTTCTTTTTTTCGCTACCATATATCGCATTATTTACATATGATAATGATATTATTTTTCATTTCTGATGATTGCATACTAAACTTCAGGCAATGACAAATCAGGAGCCAAAGAAATATAAACTCTTAATTTTCAAAACTAGTGCGCTGTGAATTTTTGAAAAAAAAAAATTTCTGCTTCCGCGTCACTCAAAACCGGCTCCGGCAATTTGGGGGAGTTTTTGATTTTACCGCTTCGGCGTTTAAGGGTTAATCCTATCAAATTTTAGATAACCGTATTTTGTCACAGTAAATTAGGCTTCACTAAATGGTATAGAATAAATTAATAATAAAAAGATCAAGATAAGAACATTTTTTGTGGAATTATAATATTATTTTTTTTTCCAATTTTGTCACAGGAAACCTACCTTTTTACCAAATGATCCAAAATTGCAAAAAGGAAAAATATTATAATTTTTTAGACGAACACGACATTGTTATATTCCAATAATAAACTCGAATAAAACTAATTGACATATTCTTATTTATTCATTTAACCATTACTGGTTTAAATCCGTATCATACCGTCAATAATATTTTCGCTCACTCGGGGAGTAAGCCTCCAAAATACTTTATTATTCTTATTTGGGATAGGAAAGGCTTATAAAAAAAAAGTCTAAAAAGGTCTGAAAAAGGTGTTTCGCGCTGAGTTAAAGATCCAGGATTTTTCGGATAAGATATTCATGATTTATTTATTAGAAAATAATGTAAAAAGTCAATAATGCGTATGTTAAATAGTACAGGAAGATAATTATTAATTAAATATACCGTATTTATTTCAATTTTCGTCGGTGAAACAAGGCTCTATTTGCCCGTGGATTTTAGCGCACGCCTCTCTGTCATTCGCCAGTTTCTGAATGAATCCTTATCTTACAGTCAATGATGAAATAAAACTAATTTGCTCGTTGTTTGTAAATCCGTGGTGCATAATTGACGTCCATTGTTGCTGTTGTGGGAGACTCACTCACAGTGTCTATGTAGAGCTCGTTTTTAATCTCATTTTTCGTATGGGTAAAGGACTGAAAATACAGGTCTCCGGACCAAAATAAAAATATAGACATAAATAAAATAAAAACAGTAACTGAAAAAAAAAGAGAGAGAAAACGGTTCATTCACTCCAAAATGGACTTTTGCTTTGTGGAACGAACAGAAATTGTGGAACAATACTTTTGTACGTTTCCATTTTTTGTTTCTGATAGAGGCTGGGTTTTTTTATTTATTTATTTTTTTTCATCAGATATCCCCTTTTCTCTGGGGAACGAATGGGTCATTGTCAGATCCTAAATGGAGCAAATACAGTACAAATTACGAAAAATAAACTTGTATTTTCCGTTTTACAAAGGATGACGTTCAGGGGAATTAAAATCATTTGATGTGTTCTACCTTTTGTTTCAGAAATCAAGGGGGAATTTGAATGTAGTGTATTTTTTTGTGTTTATGGCATAAATTATATTTGTTGTAAAGATGAATTCCATTCCTGAAACTGATATTTTTTTTATATCAGAATGTACTTATAATGTTTTGTAAAGAAATATCATTGTGGAAATCAGTTCGTTTGAAGCATTCAATTCCACTTCTGACCAATGCCGTGATATATATATATATATATATATATATATATATATATATATATATATATATATATATATATATATATATAGTATATATATATATATATATATATATATATATATATATATATATATATCATATATATATATATATATATATATATATATATATATATATATATATATATATAAGGATTGAATTCTATATCGAAAGAATACAAAATACCCATAATAATAAACTAAAGAATTTTGGGCATCTTTAAACCTAATTTTACGGGCAAAGAGAATAAAGTGGTATTCAATTTCTCCGATTACAACTTAACTAGGAAGGAGGAATTTCTTTTATCTTTTGGGTTGACTTCTGTTTACCTAATTATAAACCCTCGTACTATGAACAAGTTACCTGCCTTTTGAAGTACTTTTTTCCAAACTAAAGAACCTGCCTTTAAATGCAAATATGCCGAAATTTCAAACCGAACTATTTACTTTTGCCCACACTAATTATAGCAAACTGAAAACTAGATGGGCTCCTTTCTTTAACAAGATGATTTAAACACACTTCGTAAATTGAGTAAAAAGGAAGACCTGATATTTTCAAGACCAGATAAAGGTAAAGGAACCGTTATTCTAAACAGGGTCGATTACATTCATAAGATGCAAACTATTTCATCGGACGACTCTAAATTTCTGAAATTGGTGAAAAGGATTTTAGAAACGAGGACAGAATCAGCCGTAAAGTCCCTAAAGGACAAGCATACAATTAATCAGGCTACTTACGACGAGCTCTTCGTCACTGGCTACTTCTTTTGGTGTCATGTATGGGCTTCCGAAAATACATAAGGAAAATATTCCTATGAGGCCAATCCTTTCGTCTTATACAACTCCAAGCTACAATATTGCCAAATATCTCATCCCTTTATTGGAAAGCTCTTTTAATAATGAGCTTAGTCTTTCTAATTCCTTATTAGAATTTAAAAACAGTATTTTGTGTCAGGATTCAGATTTAATCATGGCTAGTTTTGACATAGAATCCTTATTTACTAATATACCCGTGGAGGAAACAATTGAGTATATTTTTGCACCCAGTTTTTTTACAGAGTATTTATGCTGGGCAAAAATCTAATGCATTATTAATTCATTTAAGTGAAAACAACCACCGAATTAATTGGATTGATAGTTCAGTAATTGCATGGTCAAGAGATGTCTTATCACGAAATCTTTTAGAATCTGCTTTAATACAACTTACTTTTTATTGTAATTTAAATAATTTTAGTCATGGCCTTTTTCATTTAGACCCTTGTATTTGTAACATGTTTAAGAATGACCTCAAAGATATAATTACTGACTTAAATAAAAATCAGTTTCCTTAGAGTTATTAAATTTTGTTGTAATGTATGTCTGTCATGTATTGTGAATATGGTTTTGTTTACCAATTTCCGAATAGCTGTCACTTATAATCCTTTAATTGTCTGGAAATTGTATCTGAGATGATTGTCTTAAACCTTAATTGCACCCATTGTTTATGCTTGTTTTGGGAAGGTTTCTTATCTTCCAGGTGTGTCGGATTCTAGGTACTAATCCCTTTATAATCCCTATCTATCAGTTATACGAACCTTCTTGTATGTTGTTTTTTCTCGTATTTATGTCAGTATCTGCTCAGTAAAGGACTTTTAAAGTCGAAAGATCTTGCAGACCTCCTTCGTTTATTTTTCCTTCGTGGCATTTACCTTTATTTATGGATTTATCACGTTCCTAACTTTCGTGATTCAGTTATACATATATATATATATATATATATATATATATATATATATAATATATATATATATATATATATATACATACATATATATATATATATATATATATATATATATATATATATATATATATATATATATATATATAGAGGGTGTCCATAAAGTCCCAGTAACATTACAAGTGTTTATTGCTCAGAATGGTACTGGGACTTTATGGACTCTCTGCATATATGTATACAATATATACGCACACACATAGTACTTAGTTAATATATATATATATAGGATAACTATATAGAATATATATATATATATACTATATATATATATATATATAAAATATACACTATATATATACACATACATATAAATACATATATACATATACAACCCATCTCAGTTATTACAACCCAGTACACATCATCAACCAATCCACAACGACATACCATCCGCAACAACACATTACGACCAATCCAAGAACCTGATGCCACAGGAAGTATAATGAAAGGTTTAAGTGGTGGGAGATCCTCTCCCACGGTTCCCAAAAGGTCAGAGGTCACTGGAGGCTAGGAAGAGGTCACGGATGAGGCCATCTCATCCCTCCCATCACCCCTCACAGCTGTCTCTCTTTTTATATCAGTGGGAGACGCCACTTCATTCAGTGATGCTCACCTCAGGTAATGAGATGGAGACTGAAAAATGTTAGGAATATTTATTTTGGTTTTGCATTTCATTATAGATTTCTTCAGGGTTCGTTGAAATGGTTCAAGAAACCGGTAGTAAAGAGAGAGAGAGAGAGAGAGAGAGAGAGAGAGAGAGAGAGAGAGAGATCTTTCTGTGTAATTAATCTTATTTCACTTACTATTCTCTGTACATATTTTGAGAGAGAGAGAGAGAGAGACTGAGCGACCGTTTTGAGAGAGTGAGAGCTTGAGAGAGAGAGCGAGAGAGAGAGAGAGAGAGTGAGGAGACTTTTCTGTGAATTAATTTCTGGTAATCATTTATTATTCACTTTTACTTTTTTAAAAGAGAGGATTAAGAGAGAGAGAGAGAGAGGAGGAGAAGAAAGGAGGGGGAGGATTTTCGGAATTCTGATCCACATCCCGAGGGGATTTTGATTGATTGAGAGAGAGAGAGAGAGAGAGAGAGATGAGGAGAGAGATGATTGAGAGAGAGGAGAGGAGAGGGAGAAGAGAGATCTTCTGTGAAATTCATCTTATTTCACTTATTATTCCTTGTAAATATTTTGATGAGAGAGAGAGAGAGAGAGAGAGAGACGATGGAGAGAGAGAGAGAGAGAGAGAGAGAGAGAGATTTCTGTGTAATTAATCTTATTTCACTTACTATTCTCTGTACAGATTTTGAGAGAGAGAGAGAGAGAGAGAGAGAGAGAGAGAGAGAGAGAGAGAGAGAGAGAGAGATCTTTCTGTGTAATTCATCTTATTTCACTTATTATTCCTTGTAAAATATTTTGATTTTGATTGATTAAGAAAGAGAGAGAGAGAGAGAGAGAGAGAGAGAGAGAGAGAGAGAGAGAGATCTTTCTGTGAAATTATCTTATCACTTATTATTTCCCTGTAAATATGATTGATGAGAGAGGGAGAGGAGAGAGAGAGAGGAGAGAGAAGTTTCTTTGTGTTAATAACTTATTTCACTTACTATTCTCTGTACATATTTTGAGAGAGAGAGAGAGAGAGAGATCTTTCTGTGTAATTCATCTTATTCACTTATTATTCTTTGGTAAAATGATTTTGATTGATTAAGAGATTGAAGAGAGAGAGAGAGACGAGAGAGAGAGAGAGAGAGAGAGAGAGAGAGAGGATCTTTCTGTGAAATTAATCTTATTTCACTTATTATTCCCTGTAAATATTTTGATTGATTGAGGAGAGAGAGAGAGGAGAGAGAGAGAGAGAGAGAGAGAGAGAGAGATCTTTCTGTGTAATTAATCTTATTTCACTTACTATTCTCTGTACATATTTTGATAGAGAGAGAGAGAGAGAGAGAGAGAGAGAGAGAGAGAGAGAGAGAGCTCCTCTACGGATGATAAAATAACACTATAAAAATGGTTCACAATCCCTGTCTTGGCTTTTCTTCTGATCCTTTTTTTGGGGGGTGGGGGGTTGGGGGGCGTTCGACAATTTCTCAGAGAGACGAATAAAAACGGCAGATGTTTCGCTTTATTTAACAGTTCTGGTGGCGGGGGTGGGTGGGGGGGGGGGGGGCGATTGTGGGGGAGGGGGGGGGGCGAGGGGGGCTGAAGATGGGAAGCGACAGGGATAAGTATTTCCAACAAAAACGAAATAATAAAACAAATCAAGAAAAGGGGAAATATATGCATGGAAAAAGAAGGAATTAAATACAAATCCACTGTTTTTAGGAAACACAGAAAGAAGACGGAAATTCCAAAGTCTCTGGACCTTGGGGGACTCCCATAGCCCCACTTTTTTAAGGGCAGAGGCCGATGTAATGGGCAACCTAATCTCCCCTTTCCTGCCCAGACCCTAAGAAAACTAGAAAATTAAACAAGTATGTAGAAGAGAAGCTATTTTCGAGTAATTTTTTTTTCTGGAAACACAGAAACAAGAATGAAATTCCAAATCGTGTTCCTAGCGCTAATATAACCCCCAGGATTACTGATTTGTGATGACATATCCTGACGAGTGAACGGATATAAGAAATTGACTGGACCGAACAACACTTTGAAACGGACCAAGATGCCTTGTAACTTAATAATAATAATAATAATAATAATAATAATAATAATAATAATAATAATAATAATAATAATAATAATAATAATAGTTGTAGCCATGATTCCCATAACAAAAGTACTGCAGAAGATGGATGCTGGGTACCAACTCAAGAAAAGAGGCAACAGAATTAACCATCCGATGTTCATGGACGATATCAAGTTGTATGGTAAGAGCATAAAAAAAATAGATACCCTTATCCAACAGACTAAAATGCAAATTAACAAGGACTGAAGGGATAAAGCTACCAGATGGGAGCAACATCAAACACATAGATGAGACGGGATACAAATACCTGGGAATAATGGAAGGAAGGGATATAAAACACCAAGAGATGAAGGACACGATCAGGAAATAATATATGCAGAGACTCAAGGCGATACTCAAGTCAAAACTCAATGCCGGAAATATGTTAAAAGCCATGAGCACATGGGCAGTGCCAGTAATCAGATACAGTGCAGGAATAGTGGAATGGACGAAGGCAAAACTCCACAGCAAAGATCAGAAAACCAGGAAACATATGGCAATACACAAAGCACTACATCCAAGAGCAAATACGGACAGACTATACATAACACGGAAAGGAGGAGGAGAGGACTGCGTCAACATCAAGAACAGAGCACTGGGGCAATATATGAAAACCAGTGAAGACGAGTGGCTCAAGAGTGCGTGGGAAGAAGGACTGATAAACAAAAGTAGACGAAAACCCAGAAGTATACAGAGACAGGAGAATGACAAACAAAGCAGAGGACCGGCACAACAAACCAATGCACGGATAATACATGAGACAGACTAAAGAACTAGCCAGCGATGACACATGGCAATGGCTACAGAGGGGAGAGCTAAAGAAGGAAACTGAAGGAATGATAACAGCGGCACAAGATCAGGCCCTAAGAACCAGATATGTTCAAAGAACGATAGACGGAAATAACATCTCTCCATATATAGGAAGTGCAATACGAAAAATGAAACCATAAACCACAGAGCAAGCGAATGCCCGGCACTTGCACAGAACCAGTACAAAAAGAGGCATGATTTAGTGGCAAAGACCCTCCACTGGAGCCTGTGCAAGAAACATCAGCTACCTTGCAGTAATAAGTGGTACGAGCACCAACCTGAGGGAGTGATAGAAAACGATCAGGCAAAGATCCTCTGGGACTATGGTATCAGAACAGATAGGGTGATACGTGCAAATAGACCAGACGTGACGTTGATTGACAAAATCAAGAAGAAAGTATCACTCACTAATGTCGCAATACCAAGGGACACCAGAGTTGAAGAGAAGAGGAAGAAAGGGGAAAAATGAATAATTATCAAGACCTGAAAATAGAAAAAACAAGGATATGTGATATGCCAGTGGAAATTGTACCCATAATCATAGGAACCCTAGGCACGATCCCAAGATCCCTGAAAAGGAATCTGGAAAAACTAGAGGCTGAAGTAGCTCCAGGACTCATGCAGAAGAGTGTGATCCTAGAACGGCACACAGTAAGAAAAGTGATGGACTCCTAGGAGGCAGGATGCAACCCGGAACCCCACACTATAAATAACACCCAGTCGAATTGGAGGACTGTGATAGACAAAAAAAAAAAATAATAATAATAATAAATGTAACGCCAGACTAAGAACCCTCTAAATTAATAAATTCTCTTTTTATGTCTTCCTGAATAAACTGGTAACTACATTTACCTAACTATTTCCTTTTAGTGTGTGTGTTTTTATTTTTTTGTGAATAAACTTGTAAACATATTCACTTGAATACTTAATTTCTTTTTGCCTTTTTTCGCGAAGAAACTTAATACTTTTTTTTCCTGAATAAACTTGGAAATGAATTCACCTAAATACTTCCTTTACTATTATTTGTTCGTCAATAAATTTGTAAACACATTCACCTTAATACATTCTTTATTTTAACTTTTTTCGTAAATAAATTTCTAAATGCATTCACCTTAATGCTGTCTATTTGTTCATGAATAAATTCGTAAACGGATTCACCTTAATACTTTCTTTATTTCAATTTTTTCGTAAATAAATTTATAAACACATTCACCATAATACGACCTATTTGTTCGTGAATAAATTCGTAAACACATTCACCTCAATGCTATCTATTTTTTTTCGTGAATAAACTTGCAAATACATTCACCAAGGAACTGATTCAGGATTCAGCAACAGCTAGAAATGAATGAATCAGAACTTGCTTCTGTCAGTCCCGACATGATTAAATGTCAGTCGCTGACTCGCCAATATTGAGATTGGGATGAATATGAATCTCCTCTACGAAGGAGCCGCGCGATTTTGTTATCCGGAATCAGGCGCTGTTATGCTTTTGTTATTCTCTTGTTATTTCCTTGTTATTTCATCGGGCTTTTATTTATTTTTTGAGTCCCATTTTACTGTTTACTTGTGTTCTGTTATTTCTTTTGTTTATTTATCATAGATCTACCGTTTTTTATTTTGTAATTTGTTGTT
>NC_087214.1:71138007-71170507 GCF_015104395.2 Macrobrachium nipponense
TAAAACGGCTGAATATAAGATAGGCCTATAATCCTAACGTCATAAGCTGCGTAAACCGACAAAAAGGCATAGGACCTCATGGGTCTACGTCATTTTTTATTATTCTGTTATTTCGGAAGGAGTTAGTGTCCTCAAGAAAATTCACAGCAACTTATATCCAATATGAATTGTACAGCCTATCATACTGTAACTTTTTTTCTTTTTTAAACAAAGTTGTCTTCTGGTTTTATAAAGCGCAGCCACAACTTGTCATTCCTCCGAATGTGTAAACGATTCCAGTGAAATCAGTTTTAAGGTTGTGCAAATGTAGTAAAATTTCCTGAAATCAATATGAAATAGCAGTCTGCATAGCTCTGAGAAAGTCTTTGTGCTTAAATTTAGAATGGTGAACGCGCTTGACAATATCAGACGGTAATGACCATCGTCTAGTGATTCAAATGCACCGATTCGAACGCAGACATTCCCAGCGACAGCTCCGTATTCAGGTGAACTTCATTTACGAAACACAACATTGCAACATCGCAGCACACTTCTGACTTCATTCATATTTTCCTCTTTTTTACCATTTTTAGGGAGATGTGTATTATGATTTTATTTCAAGGGATGATATGAAAGTTCCATTTTGATAATCAGCACAACGTATTTTAGTTCGGTAAAACAGCCATCGCAAAATAAATGAAGGTGAAAAGAACAACAGATTAACCAAGTTTTCGAAACTATTTCCAACCCTTCAAGGAATGGTCGTGACATAATCAGTAGGCGGGGCTTAGCTGCAAAGCTGGATGGTCCTTGCTATAGTAGACTCTGGTACACATAAGTACCCAGAGAGAGAGAGAGAGAGAGAGAGAGAGAGAGAGAGAGAGAGAGAGAGTTCCTATGTTTATATTGTGATTTTTTTTTATAAATTCAAAATACTTGCTAGTAGACTCTGGTACACATAAGTACCCAGAGAGAGAGAGAGAGAGAGAGAGAGAGAGAGAGAGAGAGAGAGAGAGAGAGAGAGAGAGAGAGAGAGAGAGAGAGAGAGAGAGAGAGATACCATATTACTGACCAATTCCTCATCACTTGTAGTGTATTGTAACTATCCTTTTGCCAGCACATGATATATCTCCTTCTTACCTATTTCTTTCCACAGGAGAGGTAGACCGGTTGGAATTCTGGAATTCCAGCCTACCATTCTCCCCATTCCAGACGCCTGGTTCATTAGGGCGTTGTTTGCTAGAGCACAATTATCTCCGGCATCTTAATTAAATACCTTTGGTAGACTGTAGATTTTCTTCTTTCTCCTTCTGGAAGACCTGGAGTGAGGCTGGAAGAATTCCAGTCCTCAGGATTTGAGTCGGAAGACCCGAGGAGGCGAGTCTGGACCTCGAGAATCAGGAATTGATCCTCATCGTCAGCTTGTTTTGTTTACCTCAAGGACTGGAATTGAAACTTTTCTCAATATGGTTCAACTTTTTAGTTTTCT
The DNA here is from genome assembly GCF_015104395.2 of Macrobrachium nipponense. Taxonomy (NCBI): domain Eukaryota; kingdom Metazoa; phylum Arthropoda; class Malacostraca; order Decapoda; family Palaemonidae; genus Macrobrachium; species Macrobrachium nipponense. The sequence continues at coordinate 71,139,476 of NC_087214.1, forward strand.
GTAAACGGAACCTACTGAGATGGCTATGTGTCTGTCCGTCAGCACAGTTTCTGTCCGCCCTCAGATCTTGAAAACTACTGAGGCTAGAGAGCTGCAAATTGGTACGTTGATCATCCACTATCCAATCCACAAACGTACCAAATTGCAGCCCTCTAGCTTCGGTAGTTTTCATTTTGTTTAAGGTCAAAGTTAGCCAACATCGTTCGTCTGGCATTGCTATAGGGGCCAACAACACGGGCCACCACTGCGTAACACTTCGGTGAAACCTACCGCCAAACAAATAAACAAACCGTCAGTCCTTCGTTTTACGACCGGTCCTCACTACCCACTCGATCAACTTTTCTGGCGGCGGAGCAAAATCAAATGCCCTCGCCCGTCCCTCCATGCTCCTGCAAGCTCCTGCAAGCTCCTGTAAGCTCCAAGTTCCTTTGTCTGTAAATCCCGAAGTCAAACTACCTGGGCGTTCTTTTTTTTTTTTTTTTTTTTTTTTCTTTTCTATCCAGCGAATCCGCCAATTTGCAAGCATTTTGTTTCGCCTTCTACAAAGAGAGATCTGGAATCCCTTAGGCTTAGGGGAAGACACACTTTAATGGAGGGATTGACGCTGTCAGTGCTTCCTCGGAATATTATGTTTTCAGGGAACAAAACGAAGAAGAATGAAGTGTGAGAGAGTATTTTTTTTTTTCTCTCTCTTTTGATTGTTGGCAGGGTGGGAGGAGGAAGTTCAGGTTGTGTCCCTCACTCTAACTCCTTCTTTGGAAAGGTTGCACTTTAGAGTGACTAAATTTGGGTTTCCAGGGGTGATGGGCGTTTTTTCATTAACTCTCTCTCTCTCTCTCTCTCTCTCTCTCTCTCTCTCTCTCTCTCTCTCTCTCTCTCAATTTGCTAGCTACATCACGATCGTCAACGGACTGCCATAATACCATCAGTTTGTCCAATAGGATCCATACGTGAAACGGCTACATTGTACAATTGTCTCTTTCTTGAAAACTGCCATTAAACTCTAGGCTGCTTCCGGATTATGCATGTCATTGTACTCATATACTTCATTCGTAAAAAAAAAGAAGATAAAAAAGTGAAATCAATTTGTACCTAAGAATTTTCTAAGACGGCTCTGGGAAGACATACGAGTACATATCATTAAACCATCACAAGGATCATGAAATGGATTCGTTAAATACGGAACGAAAGATCTAGGTATTATTGTTCCCTGAAAATGACTTTGTTCAGTATAGACATGACATAAGTCTTTGGGTACCATCGCCCCCAAAGTCCATATTATAGAGGAAGGTAGAGGCCAGTGTGCAAATTTACATTTCGAGCCGATGGTCCATTTTAATCTCAAGGGCGATTAGGCTACTAGATTGTTTCCAGCAAGTTTTGTGATTCAGCATCAGAATTCAGCTGTTTCTTTGTTCTAGAATGTTACTACGTATTAATGTATGCACACGCAATCATAGAGAACAATGCCGGATGCCTGTTCGCTTGCCAGCTGCTTTCATAGACAGTCTAACACTAGATTTAAAAAAAAAAATAACGCATTTCTCATTTCCAAGAGATGAAATTGCGATTGAGCCGTCCTCCTGCTGACAGCTTTAATCCTGATATGATGCTGATGTGTCTTCCGTCCACTTGATAAAGAATTACCGCTCTGGGGATTCTAGATTATTCAAAATCGAGAAGAGTTTAATGACGTCAAATATTGGAAACATTTTAATTGTTCTCTCATTGTTTAGTCTTATAACCTGACGTCCAGCATTAAATGGCTTTGAGCGTTTTGCTTGACAAGTCTTCTGTTTTGAAAAACGAGGTGTCAGGATGGAGTGGATAAATGAAAATGTATCTAATAATAATATAATAATAATAATAATAATAATAATAATAATAATAATAATAATAATAATAATAATGTTCTACTGGGTCCACAATAATACAGTGTTAAAGTCCGTGTATAATTTTTAAAACTTTACACAAAGCTTTCGAACCTTCCCTGGGTCCATCTTATTATAATAATAATAATAATAATGATAATAATAATAACTAATAATAATAATAATAATAATAATAATAATAATAATAATAACTTTAACAAAAAGAATTTCGAAACCTTCCCTGGGTCCATCTTAATACCCTATAATAATAATAATAATAATACTATAATAATAATAATAATAATAATAATAATAATAATAATAATAATAATAATAATAATATGTGGCGCCGTGGAGGAGTTGGTTAGGTCTTCAAATAGACTTAAGTCAAGTTAAGCAACATTGGGGCTGGTCAGTCGTTGGATAGGTGACCGCTCTCCTCGGCGTTGATTCCTTGGGAAAGATCTTCACCATAATCTCCTCAGTCTACTCAGCTGTAAATGAGTACCTATCCCTGATGGGGTAGGGTCCAGCTATGGGTTAAATAGCAAAACTCAGCAATGATGGAAAGAAATGAAGGAATAAACGACAACGACGTAAATGGAACCTCTGGCAACAGAGGAGCTTCGTCCGGCAACCAGGTATTCAACCCAATTGAAGGGGAAGACGGTCAGGTACTTGGAGGTCGTCATCCAGCAACTGATCACCATAACGAAAGTAATCAACAGCCTGAGATTGAGCTACAGAGGCAAAAAGGAAGAAATGGACAAGAGAAGAAAATAAGGAAATATGGAGATGCTACATCAGAAGCAACCCGACGGAGAGAGGATATAGAAGAAGATTGATCAGCATCTGGAATGAGAGGAATAACACCCCCCAAACAGAGCAGAGGCTGGCAGACCAAGTAAGGAACATAAAGAAAAAGAACTGGCTCTCCCCAACAGAAAGAGAAGAACTGGAAAGGGAAATGTCACACGACAACGAATTACACGAAGACGAACTGAGAGACGATGCCACAGAAGACGACAGGGAGGATGAAGTATCAAACAAACGACACACGAAGAAACACCGACGAAGTAACAGAGAGGACGGAATGGGTAGAAAAGATTAGACAATGGATGGAGCCAGATACAGAGAGAACAAAGATCCCTTCCATGAAAGCCTACAACACCAAGAAATTAAGGGAGAAAACAAGTGAGGTCAATGAAATAATGGGCCTACACACCACCAGTATCACAGAAACAAATAACTTGACATATGCAGGAGCAGATTAGTAGCAGAACTGATGGGATTCGAACACAAACACCACCGTCACAACCAACCCGACAGAAACCAAAACAGCAACCTCCTTGGAAAAGGCGCCTGGAAAAGCAAATCATGGTGATGAGATCTGACTTGAGTAAACTGAAAGAGATGGCAGAAAAAAGGCTAAGAAGCAAGAAAACAAGGAGGAACTCAACGAGAAATACAAAGTACAAGAGAGGGGGGACTAAACAACACAATAGAAGATGTAAAAACAGAGGCTTAAGGCCAAAGCACACAAGATCCAACGGTACATGAGGAATAAGGGATACCAACAGAACAAACTATTCGGAACCAACCAGAAAAGACTATACAGCCAACTAGAGGGGAAGACAACCACCCAGAAATTCCTGAAGCCGAACCAAGTAAGAGACTCTGGGAAAACATATGGAGCAATCCGGTATCACACAACAAACATGCAACATGGCTCCAGGAAGTCAAGGAAGAAGAAACAGGGAGAATAAAACAAAGATTCACAGAGATCACGACAGACACAGTCAGACACCAACTAAAGAAAATGCCAAACTGGAAAACCCCAGGTCCCGATGAAGTCCATGGATACTGGCTCAAAAACTTCAAGGCCCTACTCCACAATCCACGAATAGCATTGTATCTCAAATCACCAAGCACCCAAATGGATGACCACAGGAAGAAACATCCTTAGTACAAAAAGACAAGAGTAAGGGAAATATAGCCAGTAACTACAGGCCTATCACCTGCCTACCAATAATGTGGAAGTTACTAACAGGTATCATCAGTGAAAGGCTATACAACTACCTAGAGGAGACAAACACCATCCCCTACCAACAGAAAGGCTGCAGAAGGAAGTGTAGGGGTACAAAAGACCAGCTCCTGATAGACAAAATGGTAATGAAGAACAGTAGGAGAAGGAAAACCAACCTAAGCATGGCATGGATAGACTATAAGAAAGCCTTCGACATGATACCACACACATGGCTAATAGAATGCCTGAAAATATATGGGGCAGAGGAAAATACCATCAGCTTCCTCAAAAATACAATGCGCAACTGGAATACAATACTTACAAGCTCTGAAATAAGACTAGCAGAGGTTAATATCAGGAGAGGGATCTTCCAGGGCGACTCACTGTCCCCACTACTCTTCGTAGTAGCCATGATTCCCATGACAAAAGTACTACAGAAGATGGATGCCGGGTACCAACTCAAGAAAAGAGGCAACAAAATCAACCATCTGATGTTCATGGACGACATCAAGCTGTATGGTAAGAGCATCAAGGAAATAGATACCCTAATCCAGACTGTAAGGATTGTATCTGGGGACATCAGGATGGAGTTTGGAATAGAAAAATGCGCCTTAGTCAACATACAAAAAGCCAAAGTAACGAGAACTGAAGGGATAAAGAAAGCTACCAGATGGGAGCAACATCAAACACATAGATGAGACAGGATACAAATACCTGGGAATAATGGAAGGAGGAGATATAAAACACCAAGAGATGAAGGACACGATCAGGAAAGAATATATGCAGAGACTCAAGGCGATACTCAAGTCAAACTCAACGCCGGAAATATGATAAAAGCCATAAACACATGGCAGGCATAATCAGATACAGCGCAGGAATAGTGGAATGGACGAAGGCAGAACTCCGCCCAGCATAGATCAGAAAACCAGGAACAATGACAATACACAAAGCACTACACCCAAGAGCAAATACGGACAGACTATACATAACACGAAAGGAAGGAGGGAGAGGACTACTAAGTATAGAGGACTGCGTCAACACTGTTGAAAACAGAGCACTTGGCAATATCTGAAAACCAGTGAAGAACGAGTGGCTAAAGAGTGCATGGGAAGAAGGACTAATAAAAGTAGACGAAGACCCAGAAATATACAGAGACAGGAGGAAAGACAGAAAGAACAGAGGACTGGCACAACAAACCAATGCACGGACAATACATGAGAACAAACTAAAGAACTAGCCAGCGATGACAATTGGCAATGGCTACAGAGGGGGAGAGCTAAAGAAGGAAACTGAAGGAATGATAACAGCTGGCACAAGATCAGGCCCGGCCCCTAAGAACCAGATAATATATTCAAAGTACGATAGACGGAAATAACATCTCTCCATATGTAGGAAGTGCAATACGAAAAATGAAACCATAAACCACATAGCAAGTGAATGCCCGGCACTTGCACAGAACCAGTACAAAAAGAGGCATGATTCAGTGGCAAAAGCCCTCCACTGGAGCCTGTGCAAGAAACATCAGCTACCTTGCAGTAATAAGTGGTACGAGCACCAAACGATCAGGCAAAGATCCTCTGACTATGGTATCAGGAACGGATAGGGTGAGAACGTGCAAATAGACCAGACGTGACGTTGATTGACAAAGTCAAGAAGAAAGTATCACTCATTGATGTCGCAATACCATGGGACACCAGAGTTGAAGAAGAAAGAGAGGGAAAAAATGGATAAGGTATCAAGATCTGAAAATAGAAATAAGAAGGATATGGGATATGCCAGTGGAAATCGTACCCATAATCATAGGAGCACTAGCACGATCCCAAGATCCCTGAAAAGGAATCTAGAAAAGCTAGAGGCTGAAGTAGCTCCAGGTCTCATGCAGAAGAGTGTGATCCTAGAAACGGCACACATAGTAAGAAAAGTGATGGACTCCTAAGAGGCAGGGATGCAACCCGGAACCCCACACTATAAATAACCACCCAGTCGAATTGGAGGACTGTGATAGAGCAAAAAAAAAAAATAATAATAATAATAATAATAATAATAATATCCTTTATTTCAGCTCAGGGCCATATACATGCAATATACAAAATACAGACAGTAACATACACAATCTAGATACATGAGACAACATGATAAAAAAATGAATACTTGGCACTTGTCCACAAAATAGCTGTGGTAGCATAAACGATAGTAATCATAATACTGGTAATAACAGGAATAATATTGGTGAAAAAAATGCATTGAGAGTCATAACAATTATGCACAATTATATAACTTAAATTTCAACTAGAGACCTAAGGGGGTTACTGTACTCAGGTCCAGAGGGCTAAATACGAAAATTGAAGGTAAAAGAAAAAAAAAAAAAAACTTTAACTTGGTAGTAATTACAGTAATAATGAAAAAGTAAAATATCAGCAATAAATATAATAATGACAAAATCTGCAGATGACATCTTGCCAATACAGAGATTAAGTTCTTTAGGGGACAAAGGCCTCATTTCCCATCTTTCCCACAATTTAGATCTTCTTGCTTCACTCCTTAGGATGCTTTGTATGAGCGAGTTGCTGCTGTTTCTCACTCGGGTTACCAGACTGGACATTGTTCGCCTAACAATGATTTTTGCTATGAACATCTGTATGGCGAAGTGGTAGCGGGGAGTGTTTGTGAGGCGTCTCAGAATGTCATTGTGCACAACAGTGATACGTCTCATGGCCTCTCGGGTATAGTTCGTCCAGAGGGAACATCCATAGATACTGTAGTAGTACGAGCGGAAGAGCAGCAGTTTCACGTCTCCTTGCAATCATGTTGCCAGTTGCACATAGTTTACGACGCCTCTGTTCAATGTCTGCCGTATCTTTTAGGTCGTCGGTGATAATGTGACCCAAATACGGAAATTCGTGCACAAATTCCAGCCAATGGCTTCCGAGGAAAATTTGTGGTTATGCAATATGCTTAAGCGATCTCAGGAGCAGCGACATGCACTGGGTCTTGGTTTCGTTGTAGATTATATCAAATTCCTCTGCATTTTGGCGGTAAGTGTCCATGAGTCGTTGGAGGCCATGCACTGATGGGGAAACCAGAACCATATCATCGGCGTAACAGAGGTTGTTTATAGTTGTTTCATTGACAGTGCATCCGATTGGGAGTGAGTTCAGTTTGACACTCAAGGCACCTGTGTACGTATTAAACAGGTATGGAGAGAGAATGCCCCCTTGCCGAAGCCCGTTTATGGAGCCGAAGGTGTACGATAATACGTTACCCCATTTGGCACAGAATTGCTGTTTGGAGAACCAGCAATGTAAAATGCCAATTAGATATAGGGGTGTGCCCCTTTTATGCAGCTTCAGGAAGAGCTTCAGGTAGTTTACTCTGTCAAATACTTTTCTCACATCCACAAAACACAGGAAAACAGGAGAGGCTGATGATAGGTAATAGTTCAGCAATTCTTTCAGTATGTAGATGCAGGTGTCGGTTGAGTGGTTTGCTTTAAACCCGAACTGGTTGTCAGTGGTGTTTAGAAAGGGGAGAAGTCTCACAAGAAGAACTGACTCAAGTATCTTCGACGCGATCGTTGTGATTGCAGTCGGCCGGTAGTTGCCAGGGTCAGCTGCATCCTTTAGCTTGTTTTTGATTAATGGTATCAAGTGAACTAAGAGTAGGGAGTCTGGAAGAAACTGTTGAATTATGCACGCATTGAAAAGGGCTGCTAGCAAAATGTAAATTATAGGATGGCAGAATTTGAAAGCCTCTGCGGGAAGACCATCACAGCCGGGCGATTTATTATTAGGTAGGCTGTTTATGGCATCGCTGATGTTACCTGGCGTAATACGGTCGGCAAAATGAACAGTAAGGAGGTTATATACATCCCTTCGGGAATCTTGATCATTTATGCAATTCAAGATATTGTTGAAGTGATCGCCCCACATACTAGCGATAGCTTCGTCTCCGACTGCTTCCCCTACTCTCCGTGATAGCTTTTTAGTTCTGGGATTTAAGGACTGGATATCTTTCCAAATACGAGGATAATCACCAGATTCTAAGTTTCTAGACATTGCATCGGCTCTTAGTTGTTTTTCATTTAACCTGCAGTGCTTAAGAGCAAGTTTAAATTGCGCTCTCGCCTGCCTCATTAGTAATGCAGTGTGTCCTTCCCTCGGGCTACCATTGTGCCTCCACAATAAAAACATTTCTCGTGAGTATGTATACAGATCTTTAACCAAGTCATTTCATCCAGGTATATTACGAGAATTACCTTGATGAAATCTATAGGCAGTCCTACCCGAAGATGAACCCAGGGAAGGGTTCGAAAGCTTTTTGTAAAGTTAAAAATTATACACGAACTCTTAACACTTTGTATTATTGTGGACCCTTCAGAACTTTATATGTACTCTCGCGATAGAGAGTTTTTCCCTAATAATAATAATAATAATAATAATAATAATAATAATAATAATAATAACACACAGAACAGAGAACTGGCACAACAAACCAATGCACGGACAATACATGAGACAGACTAAAGAATTAGCCAGTGATGACACATGGCAATGGCTACAGAGGGGAGAGCTAAAGAAGGAAACTGAAGGAATGATAACAGCGCCACAAGATCAGGCCCTAAGAATCAGATATGTTCAAAGAACGATAGATGGAAATAACATCTCTCCCATATGTAGGGAGTGCAATACGAAAAATGAAACCATAAACCACATAGCAAGCGAATGCCCGGCACTTGCACAGAACCAGTACAAAAAGAGGCATGATTCAGTGGCAAAAGCCCTCCACTGGAGCCTGTGCAAGAAACATCAGCTACCTTGCAGTAATAAGTGGTACGAGCACCAACCTGAGGGAGTGATAGAAAACGATCAGGCAAAGATCCTCTGGGACTATGGTATCAGAACGGATAGGGTGATACGTGCAAACAGACCAGACGTGACGTTGATTGACAAAGTCAAGAAGAATGTGTCACTCATTGATGTCCATGGGACACCAGAGTTGAAGAGAAAGAGAGGGAAAAAATGGATAAGTATCAAGATCTGAAAATAGAAATAAGAAGGATATGGGATATGCCAGTGGAAATCGTATCCATAATCATAGGAGCATTAGGCACGATCCCAAGATCCCTGAAAAAGGAAGAAAAACTAGACGCTGAAGTAGCTCCAGGACTCATGCAGAAGAGTGTGATCCTAGAAACGGCACACATAGTAAGAAAAGTGATGGACTCCTAAGGAGGCAGGATGCAACAACCCGGTTAACCCCACACTATAAATACCACCCAGTCGAATTGGAGGACTGTGATAGAGCAAAAAAAAAAAAAATAAATAAATGATAATAATAATAATAATAAAAAATATAATAATAATAATAATAATAATAATAATAATAATAATAATAATAATAATAATAATAATAATAAGAATAATAATAATAATAAAAGACTTGATGTTATTCACTGGATATACACAATAATATAATGATAATATTAATAGAATTGTACCATGAAGATGTAGCCACTAACTGTACACGAAAGCCCTGTAAACATTTTGATTTAAAGAGATTGTGTATCGAAATATTAAATGATTCTGCCCTTAATCGATAAATGTATTATTTCACCCTTTTTTGCAAGATAACCGTCCTAAGAGACATCACACAGAACAGATATTTTCAGAGTAAATGTTCATAGCCACTTAGCAAACGCCTCGTTCCATCATTTGTGAAACAAAAAAGAGAAATTTCTATTCAACAGAGCCCTGTTGAATAGAAATGATATATATATATATATATAATATATATATATATATATGATATATATATATATATATATATATATGTACACCTAATTTGATCTTTGTGTTATCTGAAGAGAGAGAGAGAGAGAGAGAGAGAGAGAGAGAGAGAGAGAGAGAGAGAGGTGGGGTGGTGTGGGGTTGGGGCGATGGTGAATAAACACATGAAAAGGATTAACCCGGGCAGACAAACTATCGTCCTATCGTCCGATTCGTATCATATTCGTCCGATATTCACGGATATTCGCGGATGTTCTGATATTCGCGGAAATTAGACTTAATGGGGGTGCAGATTTCGTTACTTTCTCTTATTTTTTAGGGGGGAATGGGGAGCCTCCCGGCCCCCTACCCCATCGTTATTTTTGGGAAAAGTTCGATGATGTTTGAGATGCATAAAGTTGGCTGGAACTTTTGTTTTTGTTATATAGAGGAATTTTATTTTTATTCATTTTTTTTGTTAAGGAATATTTTGAATAACTTTTCTACACATTTTTTGTTTTTGTTTTTGAAAATCCGTGGGTGAAAAATCTGGATAATATTAGTAGGTAGTAACTGATATATATTTATTTATTTGAGAATGTTTTGGATAAGTGAAAATCATCATCATTATTATTATTATTATTATTATTATTATTATTATTATTATTATTATTATTATTATTATTATTATTATATTTATTTATTTTTTTTTTTTGCTCTATCACAGTCCTCCAATTCGACTGGGTGGTATTTATAGTGTGGGGTTCCGGTTGCATCCTGCCTCCTTAGGAGTCCATCACTTTTCTTACTATGTGTGCCGTTTCTAGGATCACACTCTTCTGCATGAGTCCTGGAGCTACTTCAGCGTCTAGTTTTTCTAGATTCCTTTTCAGGGATCTTGGGATCGTGCCTAGTGCTCCTATGATTATGGGTACGATTTCCACTGGCATATCCCATATCCTTCTAATTTCTATTTTCAGATCTTGATACTTATCCATTTTTCCCTCTCTTTCTCTTCAACTCTGGTGTCCCATGGACATCAATGAGTGATACTTTCTTCTTGACTTTGTCAATCAACGTCACGTCTGGTCTGTTTGCACGTATCACCCTATCCGTTCTGATAACATAGTCCCAGAGGATCTTTGCCTGATCGTTTTCTATCACTCCCTCAGGTTGGTGCTCGTACCACTTATTACTGCAAGGTAGCTGATGTTTCTTGCACAGGCTCCAGTGGAGGGCTTTTGCCACTGAATCATGCCTCTTTTTGTACTGGTTCTGTGCAAGTGCCGGGCATTCGCTTGCTATGTGGTTTATGGTTTCATTTTTCGTATTGCACTCCCTACATATGGGAGAGATGTTATTTCCGTCTATCGTTCTTTGAACATATCTGGTTCTTAGGGCCTGATCTTGTGGCGCTGTCATCATTCCTTCAGTTTCCTTCTTTAGCTCTCCCCTCTGTAGCCATTGCCATGTGTCATCGCTGGCTAGTTCTTTAGTCTGTCTCATGTATTGTCCGTGCATTGGTTTGTTGTGCCAGTCCTCTTTTCTGTCTGTCATTCTCCTGTCTCTGTATATTTCTGGGTCTTCGTCTACTTTTATTAGTCCTTCTTCCCATGCACTCTTTAGCCACTCGTCTTCACTGGTTTTCAGATATTGCCCCAGTGCTCTGTTTTCGATGTTGACGCAGTCCTCTATACTAAGTAGTCCTCTCCTTCCTTCCTTTCGTGTTATGTATAGTCTGTCCGTATTTGCTCTTGGGTGTAGTGCTTTGTGTATTGTCATATGTTTCCTGGTTTTCTGATCTATGCTGCGGAGTTCTGCCTTCGTCCATTCCACTATTCCTGCGCTGTATCTGATTACTGGCACTGCCCATGTGTTTATGGCTTTTATCATATTTCCGGCGTTGAGTTTTGACTTGAGTATCGCCTTGAGTCTCTGCATATATTCTTTCCTGATCGTGTCCTTCATCTCTTGGTGTTTGATATACCCCTCCTTCCATTATTCCTAGGTATTTGTATCCTGTCTCATCTATGTGTTTGATGTTGCTCCCATCTGGTAGCTTTATCCCTTCAGTTCTCGTTACTTTGGCTTTTTGTATGTTGACTAAGGCGCATTTTTCTATTCCAAACTCCATCCTGATGTCCCCAGATACAATCCTTACAGTCTGGATTAGGGTATCTATTTCCTTGATGCTCTTACCATACAGCTTGATGTCGTCCATGAACATCAGATGGTTGATTCTGTGCCTCTTTTCTTGAGTTGGTACCCGGCATCCATCTTCTGTAGTACTTTTGTCATGGGAATCATGGCTACTACGAAGAGTAGTGGGGACAGTGAGTCGCCCTGGAAGATCCCTCTCCTGATATTAACCTCTGATATTATTATTATTATTATTATTATTATTATTATTATTATTATTATTATTATTATTATTATTATTATTATTATTATTTGTTTTGTTAAAAAGGATTGCTGCTTCAGCACTATTAATCTTGTAGAGAGTCTTCTCTATTTTTCTGATGACGGCTTTCCCGCGTTGTTGCTTAAACTGGCGAGCAACGCACCAAAGGGCATGGTAAAATTCGGTTGAGTCATTTACCATTTAATAATGCTGAAGCAGCAATCATTTTTAACAAAACATGTCTACGAGGGGTTCTCCTTATTATTATTATTATTATTATTATTATTATTATTATTATTATTATTATTATTATTATTATTATTATTATTATTATTATTATCCTCTCTGAAATGAATAGCAATCTTAGCTTTGTTCATTTTGCAAAGGTGCTACAAATCCCACCTCAATCCATTGCAGGCCTTGGCAATGGAACTCGAGCATTCTGCTCGCAAAAGCTGATACAATTCCCGTAAAATGCTAAAGAGAACGTGTGTCAAATTTGCATTCGTCAAGATACCCTTTGAATTTTGGTGTGTCTGGAGCCTGAATTTATGACAAGCACAAGAATTGCTTGCTTTCATGTTCGTCCATTCAAAGGATATATACAACTCTCTCTCTCTCTCTCTCTCTCTCTCTCTCTCTCTCTCTCTCTCTCTCTCTCTCTCTTTGTGAATTCATGCGACCATTAGTATTTTGTTAAGGGCTTGCAAATAGTTCGTCTTTTCCGTGGTAAAATGTCGAACTACCTGACAGCCCTCTCTCTCTCTCTCTCTCTCTCTCTTTCTCTCTGTCTGTCTGTCTCTCTCTCAGTCCATTAGCAAGTATCCATTTTTTCCAAATGAAGACTGTGTCCCTGGGCTAAATTTAGCCACTTTTGTAGAGAAAATATACAACTCTCTCTCTCTCTCTCTCTCCCCAGCAAACGCTCTGACCCGTCGTATCTCAATCCAGCTTTCACTTTAGAAAGCCCCCATTTTTTTCACTCTCTCACAGACAACCGACAATTTGCAAAGAGTCCTGCTCCCCAGCTGCGAACAGACACGTAGGGGAGAATCCTTACGTTTTAGTCGAGAGAGAGAGAGAGAGAGAGAGAGAGAGAGAGAGAGAGAGAGAGTTTCTCCAGGATATGGCTTCAGGAATATAGGACATCGGAATCCTTTCTCTTGGGGTGTTTTTTCCCCTTTCTCTCTTCGTTTTTCTTGCTTCCTATGGATCACGCTCGCTCTCTCTCTCTCTCTCTCTCTCTCTCTCTCTCTCTCTCTCTCTCTCTCTCTCTCTCTCTCTGTATATATATATATATATATATATATATATATATATATATATATATATATATACATACACACATATGAAATAATGAGTAATTGACAATTTAATTAAGACACCGTCGTGAATGCGATTTGTATCCTTGAATTTTCTTTTTTTTCTGGTTGGGCAAATATGATGAGCAATGGCATTCTTGAAAGTGACAAGCTCAGCTTCTTTGTGTGGCGCGATGTCGAAGGTCGCTGCCTAAGCAGAATAGACCACGTCCCGTATCCGTGCTTAATGGAAGCAGATATGCTTTTTGAATATAGTTTGGGGCAGAATCTTCGGCGTGATTATGATCTGTATAATGACGTCATGAACTTGTGACGAAATTAGTGACGACACTTATCTGGGAGTGTCTTATGAGTGAATTCGTGCTTGCGTACGTGCGAGCTGTTTCCCCTACATAATGAGAGAGTAAGTTAGCCAAAATGGAGAACAATATGAAATCGGCAAAGGTCCAAGATGGCTCCTTTTATTGTATTTTTAATTGGTGTCATTAGTGCTTGAATGGGTAAGCATACTTATTTTCTTAAGCCAAGGTGTGGCTTGACTGTATTTTGATATTTCTGTCAATGATGTCCTGTTCCATTTGACCTTTTGATTTATAATCTTCTGCTCAAGGACGTATTTTTCTATCTTTTCGAGGCGGATCTGGTCTATTTCGAAATGGGAACTTAACTGATAATTCCGTGGTTATGGTGTACTATGACTGTGCTACGACTTTTCTGGTTTTATGACTAAACTAATGTTGGTTACTGTAGAGAAAGGGGTGGACGGGTTTAGTTCGATCCCCAGGGTCATGTGAGATATTGGGATTTTAAACTCAACCTTTCAGTTAATCACTTGTTAAGATTTTCCTGGAGGAAAGAATCACCAACACAAAAAACGACATCTTCGTGCTACGCAAAGTGATATATGGAATTCAGTCTAATCTTCGCCTCCTCACTACGGACCACATACAGGCATCTGATTTCACTCTGTTCCGACATTGCTGCCTATAATAGCGTGAATTATTCTAACAGACTTTTACGCAAGTTAAATAACTTAATAAACAATAGCGCATGGAATAATCTTGAACAACAAGACAAAGTTTTAAACTTATCCAACACCCTCCTTTCTGTAAATCAACATTTAGTTTTAAATCTAGGCTTATCCTTTGCCCTTATGCCAGACCGCAAAAACAACCTAGACTTCATAGTGGCTTTTGATACATTCATATCTGACAAAAACTACAGCCGTGAAGAGATATGCTTAAAAGGAGTGTTACTAAATGCTTTAACTGACCTAAATAAGAAATATCCTGTTTCCCGTAGATTTATGATAGACATCCACTCACTAAAAAAGTTAGATGTTATAATAAGTAGATCCGACAAAGACGGCAAAATCGTATTAATGGAAAAAGACTTCTACCTCGACAAAATCAACCAACTCCTTAGAGACTCAAACACTTACGACAAACTGACGAAAAATCCCCTCCAGAACGTTCCCACAGAATTTTTTCGGAAAGTAAGATTAATTGGCCAAGACAAAAAGACTATTGAACTATTAGAGAAATTTAAAGTAATTAATCCTAAACTACCCTACTTTTATGGCCTTCCTAAAACTCACAAAGACAATCTTCCATTCAGACCCATCGTTTCATGTGCCGGAGCTTTCAATTACAAAATTTCTAAATAGTTAGCTGGCCTCTTTTCCCCTTTTTTCGGCACTTTTTCTCCCAATCACATTAAACATTCGGAAGATTTTTGTCACGAATTCAGAGAAGCACATATACCACTTCACAACATAAAACTTTTAAGCCTTGACGTAGATTCCCTATTTACAAAAGTACCAGTACAGGACGTTCTTCAGTTTTTGAGAGAAAAATGATCCCCCTATTCAGATCATTTCCCATTGGCGCTTGACAAAATAATAAAGTTAGTTGAATTATGTGCATCTAATAAAATATTTTCATTCGGGGAATCATTCTATAAGCAAAAATTCGTGTGTAGTATGGGTAGTCCTTCAAGTCCTGTTTTAGCCAATCTGTACATGGAATACTTTGAAACTACAGTAATGCAATAAAACCCAAAAACATTTTGGGATAATAGGTGGGGCAATTTTAATGAATTCCTTTCAAAATTAAATGCATTAGTGCCCAGCATCAAATTTAAAGTTGAATGGGAAACAGACAACAAAATTCCTTTTCTTGATGTTTTAATAATCAGAGACACGACAGAATACAAATTTACCATATACAGAAAACCAACGTTCTCACTTTCATACATTCACTACTTTAGCTATCACGACATTGCTACCAAGACAGGTGTAGCCAGCAACCTGTTCTTAAGAGCCTTACGAATTTGTTCCCCAGATTTCCTGGAAAAAAAATTGAACTAATTCGTAAGCAACATTCGTCTTTAAAGTATCCTGACCATATAATTAAGAAAGCAATTCACAAAGCGAACATAATTTTCTACCGAACCCCTCGAGACAAGACCAGAGATACACCCAATAATAAAATAAGAATAAAAATTCCTCACCTGGACAGGATTAAGACGGTGACTCAGACCCTCGTAAAATCTAACCCTTTTGCATTTACTTACCCAAACACCTTAGCCAAATCCATGATTAACATCCATTAAAAGACATCCCTCAAGGAAACGGGAGTTTACGAAATCCCATGCCAAGGCTGTGACCAATCTTACATCGGATTTACAGGAAAATTACTTCTCCAGAGATTAATACAACACAAACGGTCAGTTAGGTATGGACAACAGAACTCAGCTATTTTCAACCATATAAATGAACATAACCAAAGAATAAACTGGAATTTGTTACCTATAATTTATAGCAGCAACTGCCAGTACAAGAGTCAAATGATGGAATCAGCCTTAATAAAAGAAAGGTAGTTATTGAACATCTCAAAAGGAGCATGGGTGTCAGCTGTGATCGACAAGATTTTCATTCAACTAACGCTGAAGAAGATTAAAGGAAGATTATCAGCAGGGGTGACCTAAATTGGCTTACCTGTGGATGGATCTCTTGGCATAAATACCACCTTTTCTGTAAACTTTTCTCATTCATCTACATGAAGAGGAGACAACAGTCTCCGAAATATAGTATTTTTCTCTCTATATTTTGGTGTTTTTATGGGCTCCTTTTATTAGATGGAATTCTGATGTAACAGAACATTTTTACCAGTCATATATATATATATATATAATATATATATATATATATATATATATATATATTATATATATATATATATAGTATATATATATATATATATATGTATATAAGTCATATCACTTTTCCGTGATTCATATACATATATCGAGCTACAATGTCCTTTAATATCTAATTCGCTCTACCTCGGAATTAATATATTTTCATATATGCTTAACCGAAGGGGAATTTTTTTTTTTTTTTTTTTCCTCGATAATAGACTTGCCTGGATCGGGGCGCGATCCCTGGATCCTTTCAAATCCAGGAACGTCAGTGAAGCTTTTACCTACTACACTACCGCGAGAGGCCTCTCGCGGTAGTGTAGTAGTAAGCTTTCACTGACGTCCTGGATTTGAAAGGATCCCGGGATCGCGCCCCGATCCAGGCAAGTCTATTATCGAGAAAAAAATTCCCCTTCGGTTAAGCATATATGAAAATATATTAATTCCAAGGTAGAGCGAATTAGATATTAAAGGACATTGTAGCTCGATATATTATATGTACCTAATAATATTATATAATCAATATAGAATATCATATAATATAATTATTTAAGTATATATATAATTATATATTATATAATATTTATAATAATATATATATATGTATATAATATATATTTCATATATATATACATATATATAATATATATAGATATATATATATATATATATAATATATATAATATAATATAGATTTATATATATTATATAAATTTATATATATATAGTATAATATATATAAGACATATATATATACATAATATATATTATATATATATATATATATATATTACGATAATACATATAATATACGTAATACGTATATCTATATATATATCATAGAAGATACATATATATCTAGAATATAATATTATTATATATATATAATATATTATAAATATAATAGATATAATACACCTACATAGATATAGATACACACACACACACACACACACACACACACACACACACACATATATATATATATATATATATATATATATGATATATATTATATATATATATATATATATATATATATATATATATATATATATATATATGTTTACCTACCCGCTGATACTTATTACCAGCAAAGGTATTTAGCATTTAGGTATGCGTTAAACCTGAGCGTTAAGGCAAACTAGTTACACACAATCTCCCCCCCCCCCCCCCCCCCTATCTCTCTCTCAACGCAGTCACTGGCATAGCCCTCTCTCTCTCCCTCTCTCTTTCTCTCTCTCTCTCTCCATTCTAACAGGTCATCAAATTAGAGTCAGAGTTATAAGAAATATAATATTTATTCAACAAAGGAAAGATAATAATTCAAGTCATACAGACAAACCACTCAGATAACCCCCCAGTATTTAAATGTCACACCAATCTCTTCTCCAAAATATTATAGTCCCTCCACACGGGACTCTCGGCCCCCTAGGACTCTCAGTCCCCTCACTAGAACTGCCCATTACAGCCTGGAAAACCACACACAAATAATTAAAACTTTCGCAGAGCTATCCCAGCATTCTGCCTTTCTCCCCGGTAGCTGTCTCCCTAGTTTCTCGGCTAAACATGCCATTATGAATAGACATAGTTCATACACGAACATATGAACTCACACTCTTCGTTAACTGGTCATAGCCAGTTTTCAAAGGCACTTGAACAAGACCTCGTGAACTCATGAACATTGACCCGCTTAACTATGCATCTTCATATCGCACCATCCCAGAAATGATTTATCAGCTTTCTCAGGTCAACGCTTCGGACTCTCGTCTCTATGTGCGCATTCTAAAGAAGTCACAGCACATCACATTGGCATATTAAATATATTATTAATTATAGCCCCTTCCATCTGACATATATATATATATATATATATATATATATATATATATATATATATATATATATATATATTATATATATATATATATATATATATTAAATGGAATTCTGTTTTAACAGTGTATATCTATATACAGATATATATTATTATTATTATTATTATTATTATTATTATTATTATTTATTATTATTATTATTATTATTATCATCCCGAACCACCCTTTCCCCAAACCGCAAAGCTTTTAATCACGAATTTCGTTTAAATAACAACAAAACACCGACGAATCATTTGGAGTTTTCTTTTTCAATTAAAAAAAACTGAGCTGCAATCTGTTCATTATCCCCATTAATTAGACCAGGCGCTTCTCTTAATCTCAATTTCGCAAAATAAAACTAAACCTATATTTATACTTTCCTCCTCGTGATCTAAATTCAGTTTCAGCAGAAGAAATTGGAGTTTCTGGGAATGAGACAGTGTTTGTGTACGTGTTTATGTAAGTATTTTTATGTGCATATGCTCGAAAAATCACAGTAGATGCACGTGGCTTCATTGTATAAACGAATACCACGGGATAAAACGGGCAGAAGGTCTATACCAGGCGCTTTCGCCTTTTATTCAGGCATCGTCTGGGTACGAATGAAATACAGTTGGAAAGAAGGTAAAGAAAATGATCTAGAATACCAGATGGTTGATTATCAGAAGAATAAAAACAACAATAAATTGAAGAGATCATCCATGATAATCCGAGATCACTCAGGCGGTTACAAACTAAAAGCAAAGATTTGACCACAAGCGATGCGGAAGCTTAGCCTTGCAGAATCCGAAAAAAAACGTATAAAACTGAATATATTAATTTTGTTGCTTATATTTATCAACACTTTGTTTTTCCAATTAATATATATATATATATATATATATGTATATCTATATATATTATATATATATATATATATATATATATATATATATATATATATATTATATATATATAGTATATATATATATATATATATATAGAATATTTCTCTCTTTAAAAAAGAAAATCTCAAATTCTTCTCTTTCTGTCCTATATCTCCTCCAAGCGTTTCTCCAGCTCCTCTCCAATTTATTATCATTATTTTCCTCCACGTCTGTTCTCCTCGCCCTCTCTCTTGATTGCCACAACAGGTTTGCAATAAACCATTTTCCTGGTCCATTTTTGATTGCCCTCTCTCTCTCTCTCATCTCTCTCTCTCTCTCTCACTCTCTCGTCTCATCCTCTTCCGACCTCTCTCTCTCTCTCTCTCTCCTCATCTCCGTGGCACCACCCCTGTTATGAACTGTTATGAGGAAACACATTTCTTTCTTCAAGGTTCTCTCCTCTCTCTCTCTCTCTCTCTCTCTCTCTCTGCTCTCTCTCTCTCTCTCTCTCTCTCTCTCTCTCTCTATATATATATATATATATATATATATATCTTGCTCTCTAAGACTAACTATGTACCTGTATGTAATCTCTCTCTCTCTCTCTCTCTCTCTCTCTCTCTCGCATCTCTCTCTCTCTCTCTCTTTTTATTACTTCCTTCCTCCTCGACTCCCATACATTCCTTGTTCTCCCCTTTCATCGGCATTCGTCTGTTTCTAAATTAAATGCTCTCAAAAGCCCTTTATAGATTGATGGAATTATGGCAACTCTCCGGAATTACTGAGTCATGGCAACTACTATATGTAATATGTATATTTGCATATTCTTCGTGGATGAAATTTATGTGGAAGGTTAGTATGTAAAATCGACCAGTTTCGTAAATATTTGTTTATTTGACTTTTTTTATTTGTTGCTTACAAAATGAACTAAGGATATTATTGTATATATATCATATATATATATATATATTATATATATAATATTATAGATATATATATTTATATATATAATTATATATAATGTATATATATATATATATATCTAATATATATATATATATAATATATATATATATATATATTATAATATAATAATTATATATAATATTATATAAGCGAATACCACAGGAAAATGATAGGCAGAAATCAAAGCGCTTTCGTCTTTACTAAGACATTGTCAAGGAACGAATGAAATACAGTTGGAAAGAAAGTTATCAGGTAAACAACAAGATCAAGAATACCAGATGGTTAATTGTCGAAAGAGTAAAAATTAAAGAGATAATCCAGGATTATCGGATATCACACGGTCACAAACTTAAACATAGATTTAACCCTAACAGAAACTACAACATATTGTATAGTCCTAAACATGTGTATAAACTGAATATATTAATTTTGTTGCTTATATTTATCTACAACTTTTTTCATTATGAAGGCATCAAGTTTAAATAAACCAAGACTTAAATTTAGAACATTTCCATTATTTGACTTTATGAAACAAGATTCAATGATATTCCTTTTAACTGTGTCATTACATGGGATTAAGGCTCTTGCTTGACTCCAGTTAATAGGATGATCTAAATCTCTCATATGTACGAATAATGCATTCGATATTTGCCCAGTTCTCACAAAATATTGGTGCTGTTTGAAACGTTGTGAAAGAGATTTGCCAGTTTGTTCGTAATAGCCTTTTTGCAAGGAATTTCATATATTCTGCCTGGAAGATCTTTAGGAGAATTTTTTCTTACTAAACTCGTGACATTAATATTACTGAAAACATTTATGTTAAAAAGCTTTAAAATTCTAGGAATTCCTAAAAACTTTTCATCATAGATTAATTTTGAAATTTTATGCTTACTAAATTCAAGTTCGTCATTAGTTAAATAAAATGTTTTTCTAGCTCTTTCCCATGCCACATCTACAAAAGTCCTTGGGTATTTAAGTTTCAGTGCAATATCATAAATAGTTTTAATCTCAGCGTCAATAAACACCGGACTACAGACACGTAAAGCCCATAGGAACATCCCAGAAAAAACAGAGAATTTAACATTTTGATGGTGATTGGAGCAGTAATGAACAAAAGAGGCAATGTTAGTTGATTTCCGAAAGACTAAAAAGGCGAACTTTCTATAATTTCTATGGACAGTTACATCAAGAAAATTCAAATTACTATTTCTTACTTCCTCTACAGTAAATTTTATAGAAGAGACTAAATTATTGAGATTATTAAGGAATTGCTGGAGATTTTCGTGAACTGGCCAAATACAGAAAATATTATCCATATACCTAAATCATATAACTTTTTGGGGCAAAATTCTAGGTAAGAATTTTGTCTATAAAATATTCCATGTAAATATTGCTAAGGACAGGAGATAAGGGATTACCCATAGCCATGGCAAATTTTTGTACAAAAAATTCTCAATTAAAACAAAATTTACTATCTTTGGCACATAACCTTATGAGAGTAATGAGGAATTTTGAAGATGTGATATGGAAAAAAGCTAGAAAAACATTTTATTTAACTAATGACGAACTTAAATTAAGTAAGCAAAACATTCTAAAATTACCCTATAATGAAAGGTTTTTAGGAATTCCTAGAATTCTAAAGCTTTTTAACATAAATGTTGTTTTCAGTAATACTAATGTCAAGAGTTTAGTAATAAATAATTTTCCTAAAGTTCTTCCAGGCTGAATATATGAAATTCCTTGCAAAAAGTGTGATAAAGTCTCTTACGGACAGACCGATAAATCTCTTTCACAACGACTCAAACAACACCAATATTCTGTGAGAACTGGGCAAATATCGAATGCATTATTTGTACAAATGAGAGATTTAGATATTCCTATTAACTGGAGTTAAGCAAGAGTCTTAATCCCATGTAATGACACAGTTAAAAGGAATATCATTGTATCTTGTTTCATCAAGTCAAATATTGGAAATGTTTTAAATTTAAGTCTTGGTTTATTTAAACTTGATGCCTTCATAATGAAAAAAGTTGTAGATAAATATAAGCAACAAAATTAATATATTCAGTTTTTACATGTTTTGCACTATACGATACGGTGTAGTTTCTGTTAGGGTTAAATCTATGTTTAAGTTTGTGACCGTGTGACATCCGATAATCCTGGATTATCTCTTTAATTTTTACCCTTTCGACAATTAACCATCTGGTATTCTTGATCTTGTTGTTTACCTGATAACTTTCTTTCCAACTGTATTTCATTTGTTCCTTGACAATGTCTTAGTCAAGATGAAAGCGCTTGGATTTCTGCCTATCATTTTCCTGTGGTATTCGCTTATCTAATGAAGTCACATGCATCTACTGTCATTTTGTAAGCATATATATATATATATATATATATATATATATATATATATATATATGGTATATATATATATATAGATAGTAAGTGTTACATAATAATAAAAATATGGAATGTTAGTCCAT
Organism: Macrobrachium nipponense; assembly: GCF_015104395.2. Lineage (NCBI taxonomy): Eukaryota > Metazoa > Arthropoda > Malacostraca > Decapoda > Palaemonidae > Macrobrachium > Macrobrachium nipponense. The sequence continues at coordinate 71,162,254 of NC_087214.1, forward strand.
ATATATAAAAGATTGCTTGCAGGAATGTGATCAGACTAGAGACGCTAAAGATGACGTATACAATAAGTATGTAGGCTAAGTTGACATGCCGTCATCTGTGGTCATTCATTTGTTTTGAAACAGTCCAAGCTCCCTGCTTGAGACAACTACCCCGACCTATGATTCAAACGGCCTACGTGATCTGTAGCGTGTCTCATTTGATTGTGTGTTCGTATGAAACTATGTCATTTGTATGTATGTTCATATGTTCGAACTACTGTCTGTTCCTTCATAACTTGTAACAGAGATGGTAGACAGGGAGAACAGAGTTAGCTATCGTCATTAGAAGACCTGTACCTCTTTACCTAAGCTTTATCATGTAGAAGAATAGGATTAGCCATCATCATTGCAGAAGCGATCAAGCTATCATTATTAGAAGACTTGTACAATTTATTTGATTCTCTATACATCTGATCTTCACATGTAAAACTTCAGAAGAATACATATAGTTTTATATTTCGTGTTTTCTACAAGCAACCTCCTCACCATGAGTTTAACACATCGTCGTAATAACAAACAAGATAATACCGACTTCGTAAATGATCTACAAACCCCAGACACTCCATTGAAGATGGAAGTGCAATACCAACCGACTTAGCGTAAGATTATCGCTATTCTAACATTACCTCATAGGGCGCCTTATCATACAAGGCACAAGCCCTAATATTGGTGGCCAGCGTACCAGAAGAACTCTACAACGTCCTACGAAGAAAAACCAGAATAATAAATCATGTATCATAAGAAGTCAACGACGACGGAAGCAGCAGATTCTTCAAGCAACATAGTATCATCGTTAGTGAGCGACTTCAGAAAACACAAGAACTCTTTAACGACGACGAAAGCAAGAGATTCTTCAAGCAACATAGTATCATCGTTAGTGAGCGACTTCAGAAAACAACAAGAACTCTTTAACGACGACGAAAGCAACAGATTCTTCACCAACTTAGTATCATCGTTAGTGAATAACTTCAAGAAACAAACCGACGTGTCCTTTTTCCTCACGACAACGCAAGCTTCGTCTCTCATTAGAATCAATCAAGAAAACATCGTTAGTGAGCGTTTCCGGCACTCCAAGAAACAAACCGAACGTGTCTGCAGCATCGGATTTTCAAGGGCTCGAAATCATCGAAACAACGCGCACGGGGGAAACTGAAGCCAAAAAAAAAAAAAAACAGGTCAATCCGTAAATAGAGAAGGAGGACCAGGGCCGTGTGTCGTTATCTGGAACACCGTGACTTCCCACAAAGCAAGCTAAGTTACAATTTTTTTATTCATTTGGAGTAACTTTTGAGTGTTTCCTTTTTGCAGGTCGAATTTCGTTATTCCTGTGGCTGAAGTTACGAGACATTCTTAATCTTATTTTTTTTACAGAAATTATCTACATCATTGAGATATTGCTACTGCGAGTTTTTATCTTTGAGTGTCTGTTTCCAGAAGTTCTACTGAAATATCATAATCATATACTATGTTAATTTTATCATTTTGGGTGATTATTAATCCCTTACGTAACAAATCATATTAAACAGTGAATATGCGTTTACGCAGTGGACGTCTGTATTATACAGATGCATGGATAGGGTCGTTAAGCACCGTAGTGATTAGAAAACACACAAAAAACAAGTGGAACACCCGTACAAATCTATATAAATTAGAGGTAACACTATTTCGGGTCATGACAATAAAATGCTCCTTTGCAAGTCCCGATCGCAGTTTTTAGCCTTGAGTTTTTTGAGTTATATAAAATATCGAACCTCAATTGACTCAACTTAACTTTAAAAATATGGCTGGATTGCAAGGAATAACATGCTGTAAAAAACTTTCATCAGGCTAAATGCGATGACCAGGATCCCTCACTATTTCAAATTTTAGCAAAGAATGAAGTACAAACAGTTAATATTGAATGCAGTAGTGATAACTTGTCTTATAGTAATCGCTCAGTTCCTAATAGCTCGTCATTTCATTGCTTTATACGTAACCAACAAACATAATGCAAAAACACAAATACGTCGCGATGGTAATAAAGAGAAGGATCTTAATTATTACAAAAAAAAAAAAAAAAAAAAAAAATAGAAACAGTAGCCCGTTCAGAATCAAACAAGCAAACTCGGTGACTGTGTCACCTAGTCAAGCGGTCAAGGTCAGTCAAAAACTGCCGAAGTGTTTCAAAGCATAGCAAATTCCATACAATAAGCGACTCTAGCAGAGTGGGAAAAGCGATGTTGGTTCATACATACCGATATCTTTTTGAATTAAAAAGGATTTTTCCTATGAAACACACGACCGTATAAAGTAATCAGAGCAGGTTTTCGTTTTTTTTAATACGTAAGTTATTATAAGTAGTGGTGGATAAAGCCCGACTGTACGCGCGTAAAAATTAGAATATCTTGTTTATTCCTTTAGTACACGTAATGATCTTGTATTTACGGACTCACCGTCTGTTTGTTCATACTTCCCTAATGAGAAGTCCGGATAAGCGAGCGTTTACAGATACTCTATAGTTATAAAAAACACATTGATCTGTATCTAGTGTAATTGTAAGATTCATCTAGGGGTATACAAAATATTAACTTACATCCTGCAAAATAAGGCGTGTTTATCAAAGGGAAATCCTATAAACCTTCAAACATATTACAATCCGTTTGAACAAAAATGAGACAGTTAATCAAATAATAACTTATATAAAGGAACTATACATTTGTCTCATAAATCGTAACATTGTTCAAATGACCCAACAGAATTCTCCCACAACCGCAGTCGCACTTTGCACGCAAAATCTCGAGAAGCATGCACCCTCGAATGTCTTAGTGCGTGTAAAAGACTTTGCTGGGAAATGAAATTTTAATCCTTCCCGACACTCTGAAATATAACGATTTCCGCGAACAAAGCCCTAAAAGTATACATATCGTGGATACGGAAGTTATAAATATCGCATTTTTTATTGTTGCTAATTTTTAATCCCGCCCAACCAGTCGTAGATGAATCTCTCTGATAATCTATCTAAAGTAATATCCGTAAAGTCATTCAAGCAGAGGTGATTCAGCAGAAATTTTTTTTTATCTTTTACCTGAATACCAGGAAGTTTCTCCACTAGCGAGTGATCTCTGGGAGAAAAACGGATGTAATTTAACACAAAATACGGTCTAAGGACAAACATAAAGCTATATACGTACCTTCGTATAGACTCTCACTGCAATTTCAAAATAGAGATAAATGACGAAGTTGAAATATGTTAGTAATAGGAGCCATTAGGAAATCCAACAAATAGCCCATATAAGTTTTCCCTCAAAACGTCATGCCATAAAAGATCGGACTTGGCGTATCTGCGTAGATTTCTGTCGCTTAAACAAGGAAACGACTCCCGATAGTTTTCCATGCCATGTAGCGACGACATCTTATCTCTGTTAGGTTAGAATAAATTTTTTTCACCAACTTGGACTTACTTAAAGGCTTTTACCTGATACCATTACCTAAGTGATTGTACCTCATACACCGTTTTTTTCAGCACACTCAGGGGACATTATCAATTTTTACGTATGCCTCCGGCTTACGTTGCAACCCCAATTACAATATGAGTTTGGAGATTTTTCGGGGATACCCTACATGCCTATATGGATGATCTTGTAATCTTTTCTCATACTTAGAAGTACATTCACATAAAGTAGAGCTAGTGCTACAGAGACAAAGACAAATAATCTCAGAGTAAAATATCTAAATGTGAGTTTTTTAAAACCGAACATGTTTATCTAGGTTTTATGTGTCTGGTCAAGGTCTTAAAAGTAGTCCATGGTAAGGTGTCGGCTATTCATAACTTTCCGGTACTTATTAACGTAAAAGGGGGATACAGCACTTTTGCCGCTGTAGTGGATATTACAATCGTATGTAAATATGTAACTCTTCAATCATGACAGCTCCTTTAACAGATCTTACGAAGAAGAGAATAGATTTATTATGGTCTGAAAAGCAATCAACGAGGCGTTCGATATCTTTAAAAGCGGAAAATGCAGCTTACCTAACTTTAAAAATCCCTGATTTAAATAAGGAATTTTTTTTTATTGCAACAGCGCCTCAGACCAAGGGGTAAGAGGGATACTACTTCAGTAATATGATAAACAGTTCTTCCCTATAGCTTTTTATGCACGTAAACTAAAGCCCTCTGAAGTAATATGCAGTAATAGGCAAGGAAGGGCTAGGTATCTTTAACACTAGTACATTTTTAAGTTCAATAATCTATGGCTATTCCTGATAAAGTCCTTACTGAACATGAGTCCTTTACCGAGTTTTTCAAAGGCTTTAATCACAGTCCAAAAGGAACTCGGTGACAAATGATCATTCAGGTTATTGGAGCCAAGATAAGATATCTACCTGGGAAAGCAAATATCATAGCTGACGCATTATCCGCAATCCCGCACCATACAGCAAAGAACCCTTAATTGGACTAAAAGATATAGAAACATCCGTACCTATTGTTAAACCGTTATCTAAACAAGAAAATTCCTTAACCCAAGAGATCGCGAGCATTGAATATCTGGGTCGGAGCGCAGAACTGTTACAAACTGAACAAAGCAAGTGTCAACAGCGATAAGCAAAACAATAAACACCAAACAATAAACACTTCGAAACGGAAACAGGGGTCAGTGGCTAGGCAAAAACAATAAACACTCGAGCAGAAACCCTAAAGCAAAAGTATATTTATAGTATGTGTATCAGAATAATGTAATCAAATGTAATGTTCTATGTAGGTCTGTGACGAGGAAAACCCGAAGAACACAGCAGAGGACTAACGACCAGGTAGTAGTAATAATCTCTCTCATACCAATCGTCATAAACTGGTTGCATTCCGTCATCCAGGGTTCCCTCCTATGTCACAGAAAGCCAAATCACTGTTTTACTGGCCTACAATGCTTACAGATATAAAAAAGCACATAACTGATTGTAACACGTGTTATGAAAACAAGGGACACAACTGACACCTGTCAGTTAAGGGCCTATCCTGTGCCAAATCAATCCTTGAAAGAAAGTATACGTAGAATTATTAACAGAATTACGAGTCTGACAGGGAATAAACACTTCTTAGTGTTAATAGTTCCTTGACACGTTATATAGAAATTAATAGCACTAAAAACAAACACCGCAATTGAGTGCGTTAGGAATATTTATGAGTGCTAAATCAGTAAATATGGAATTCAACACATAATAATCTGTGACTCGGGTGGTGTAAATCAATAATAATCTCCTTAACACGTTGTGTGAATTCCTTTCCAATTAAGAAAACCAATAATATATTTTATCACCCAGAGTCAATCGGTTTGGTAGAATACCGGATAATTAAATAGGAAGTGTCAATGTCTTACGAGTTACAAACTCGTGATATTGGATCCGAACTGGATTATAGCGGTTCTCGCGGTTTTAAAGTACCTTTATCATTTTATATGCTTGTATCTATAGAATTGATGCCGCAAGTAGCCTTATACGGTTACGCCGCTAGAACACTTTTAAAAACCACATATTCAAGCCAAACCATTAATTTATCATATATATAAAAAAATAATATATAAATAATAAAATAAAAAAATAAAATAAATATGGATACAAGTGGAGTCAATATACACTCCGTAAGAAGTCGGAAGGGTTACAAATTATAATAAAAAAGGATCACGATAAAATCAATAAGTCAAAACGTAACCATAGATAATTAAATATCCAAATATATATGCGTTAAGATTTGAACTCTAACTTAACGCTTTAGTAATGACAAATAAGCTAAAAGTTCAAAACACATATCAAAACCTACTGACATATTGTCTGTCCCGGGTGATTTATATTCGTAGTCAATGTAAAAAAAAAAAATAATAATACTAATAAATAAATAAATAAATAAAAATAAAATAAAAGAGATTTTAAAGGTCAGGAAGTCTAGAAGTGAAAATGTTATCTATGAAATAATCCTATATGAATCTTATACAGGGCTAATAATATATATAGAATTTGTATGGAAACCTTTTTCATTAGTTGAATAAGGTATATTTAATTTAACATAATCATGCAGTTTCCAACATGAAACTAATATATTGTTTCAATTTTGGTACTGTTTTTTTCAGACATTCTTCTCATGTGGGTCGAGTATTAAAAAAAACAAAAAATTTATCCTAAAGTCGTATTTATTACTGCAAGTAACGTAACTCTTAGCTGGCTGAGAGCAATCTCCTGCCAAGTGACGACGTCATCATTGCCGTATCAGCATTTGTTCCTTTTAACCTACCCTCAATAATCTGCTTACACAGGCTTCATCTGTGTGTCGTCTCTGCTTGCAAAAGCAGATTGACTGGAGAAAGGAATGCTTAGCCCGAACTTCTCATGGCAAGGCAGACGTTAGGTACAAGTGTCTATCGTTATGCGCAATGCAACTTGCAATCATTTTAAAATTTTTAAAAATTAATAAACAAAATAAGGAAATAGAATTTCTATAACATCAAAATGAATTAATTTTTTCTGAACCTCATAGACATTTAAGAAGTATCACGATATGGATATGGATTATTTTACTTGCAACATTAGCTTATTACAATCCAGGTAAATCACATTCATGGGAAAATGTTACATTTTCTTGAAAAACCCAAAGTTTATATAGAAAATTAGTTACATAGTGGGTTTTTCGTTGCATCTCCTACCTATTAATAATGTTTTAAAAGTTAACCTCAGAGGATGCGCACGAGAAAATTGAATATGAAACTTTTGTTAGGGCACATAGAATCATGATTAATTTTCTCTTTGACTCTTATTGTTGCCTGGCAATCTTACAATTAGCTTCGTTTTTTTTCGTTTTTTCCACTTCTTTGTCTAGTAATTTACTACCAGTAATATCGAATTTTCTTTGGGATTTTGTATTGATATCTGTTTATTTGTTATAATTATGGATATTTTTACAGTCATCATAGACCTGGATAGGTTCACTCATTGTTATGCCATGGATAAAAAAGTTTGTACAGCGGACTCTTTTGAATTCCAAAATATCAGCGAATTCATGTGGGTTAAGTCTGGTCTAAATGGCTCTCTTCCCTCCCCTGTATTTGGATGTCGTCTGAATTACTTTGCCCTTGTGACAAGTATAATTTCACTTGCAGGCTGATTAATGGAACCATGGTTACAGTATCCTGCAGTACGAGAGTTTCACCTCGCAACTTCAAAAAATCGTTCGTCGCAGCGGACGGCTACAGTCAAGTAACAACCGCCTACAATGTGAAAGGAATTTCATGGACTTCTTCGACCGACACCGTATCTCGTCGTTAATCTCGTTTTAATGCGGAAGCTCCGGCGGCTGTCGGAATCATCGACTACGAAAGGGGACATATCTTTCCGAGCAATTACGACCCGAAGGATATTCAACTCTACTTTTGCTGGCGAAGGACTCGTGCTGGGGATGTTTTTTTATTCATCGCGAACGTAATCGTGTAGCTTAGGATGCAGAGAATAAGTATGAGCGCAAAAATAGAACGTTGGGACCCGCCCAGGCAAAATTTTCCCCTTGTTTTAACCCTGTGAAAATAGGCCGTTTCATTGGGCCATAGGTGGTTGTCTGGAAACTGTGTAATGGACGAAAAGTGGTTCGAAAGCTAGTTAAATGTGAAGTAGTATAACCTCGGTCATGTATCCTATATATATAAAGTATCATGTATCCTATATATAAATGATCATAAATAACAGAATCGAATATATTTTTTGCGTGTACGCACTGGGAATCTATATATAAATGATCATAAATAACAAAATCGAAATATATCTTTGCGTGTACGCAATAGGAATCTATTTAAAGTGCACATATATTAATCATAATTATATGAATCCATATACATATGTATAACAAATCAGGTAGCCTATAATCAATCTGCTACTTTTTATCTTACCAATATCTGCAGTTATTTATGAGTTAGTATATGAATTAATGAATCAGATATATAACAGTTAGCATAAACATTAACAATATTTTTATCAATTCATATATGAAATTTTTATCAGTTAAAATATGTTTTTATCATGTTAATCTTCATTCTATGCAATTATCAGAGTACATTAGTATTTTCTGTAGCATATGTATCTTAATGAGATGAAGTGAAAAACTGTATCATTATATATCCGTGAATCACTATTATTTACAAAATCATGTCCATTATTTTCTTTTATTAGCTTAAATCAATTCATGTACACCATGAATTTTTTA
>NC_087214.1:71179548-71187048 GCF_015104395.2 Macrobrachium nipponense
GAAAAATATTATGAAACATTTAATAAAAAATAATTTGTTTAATATAGGACAACACGGTTTCGTACCCGGAAAAAGTACACAAACCCAACTGTTGTCCACCGTGAGAACATATTCAAAAATATGAAAAGCGGAAATGAAACAGATGTGGTTTATCTAGACTTTGCAAAAGCTTTTGACAAAGTAGACCATAATATATTAGCAAAGAAAATTGGAAAACACAATATCGTAGATAAAGTAGGAAGATGGTTAAAAGAATTTTTTACACAACAGAAAACAGATAGTTATTGCAAACGATGAGAAATTTGGATGAAACCAAGGTAATATCCGGTGTGCCACAAAGGTACGGTGTTAGCTGCAATACTGTTTGTTATTATGATTGAAGACATAGACAGTAATGTTAAGGATTCGGTAGTGAGTAGTTTCGCTGATGACACAAGAATAAGTAGAGAAATTACTTGTGATGAAGATAGGAACGCTCTACAAAGAGACCTTAACAAAGTATATGATTGGGCAGAGGAAAATAGGATGGTATTTAATCTGATAAATTTGAATCAATAAATTATGGAGACAGAGAAGGAAAGCTATATGCATATAGGGGACCTAATAATGAGACAATACAAATAAGGAAGCAGTTAAAGACCTTGGTGTGATGATGAATAGGAACATGTTATGCAATGATCAAATAGCAATTCTTTTGGCAAAATGTAACAAAGCAAAATGGGAATGTTGTTACGGCACTTCAAAACAAGAAAAGCTGAACACATGATTATGCTTTATAAAACATATGTTCGTAGTCCACTTGAATATTGCAATATGATATGGTACCCACACTATCAAAAGGATATTGCACAAATAGAGTGTACAAAGGTCCTTTACAGCTAGAATAGAAGAAGTTAAGGACCTTGACTACTGGGAAAGACTACAATCATTAAAATTATATAGTCTAGAAAGGAGAAGAGAACGCTACATGATAATTCAGGCATGGAAACAGATAGAAGGAATAACAGAAAATATCATGGAACTAAAAATATCAGGAAGAGCAAGCAGAGGTAGATTAATAGTGCCCAAAACAATACCAGGAAAAATAAGGAAAGCACACTGGACATTAATCCACTACGCACCAGCATCGATAATGCAGCGTCTATTCAATGCGTTGCCAGCTCATCTAAGGAATATATCAGGAGTGAGCGTAGATGTTTAAGAATAAGCTTGACAAATATCTAAACTGCATCCCAGACCATCCACGATTGGAAGATGCAAAATATACCGGAAGATGTACTAGCAACTCTCTGGTAGACATTAGAGGTGCCTCACACTGAGGGACCTGGGGCAACCCGAACGAACTGTAAGGTCTGTAAGGTCTGTAAGGTCTCTCTCTCTCTCTTTTACATCAAACATCATATTCCGACAACGAAAATGAATAAGGTGAACATTATAAATATCCTGATTGATGCAATAGGAAGAAGAATGCCAAAAGCATGCAAACTGTGTAAGGTGTGGTATAGCATAGTCAATCCACAAAACCTGATTAGAAAATGTTCTGCATGCAACATTCCGACGCATCCTCAATGTGCTGAAGTAATGCAGGATATGAGAAAGGATACCAGAATATTTTGCTCAGCATGTCTATCATGGATAGACAATGTTATTAAATCAAGACTTAATGTACAAATAGTTGAGGATGAAGAGGAAGAGGAAGAAGAAGAGGAAAACGGAAGAGAAGTAAACAAAACTGAAATGACAGAAAAAAATAAGGAAAACAAAGACCAAGATAAAAGTATGGATGCAGAGATACTCATTGATACTACATAGGAGGCAATCAAGCAGCATACATACGAAGAAATAAATTACGACATGACAACACAAAGAAAATCATGAAGAGGCTCTACCCAGATCTGCACACTGATGGGAAAGAGAAACAAATAGACAAGAAAGACCAAGTCTGCAATCTTTTGAAAAGAGGGAATTGCAGATTCGGAGAAAGATGTTACTACAAACATCCAAAGGTTTGTCACAACTATGAAATCTATGGTAAATGTGCATACCTAGACGGCTATGAGGATGATTGCAGAGATCTACATCCAAAAATATGTAAAAACCTAAAAGAAGGAAAAGGATGTAAGTTCGACAAAAATGTAAATATATGCCCCCTGTAGCGATGAATCAAAATAAATTAAATAATCAATCAGATAATAAAATCCAAAATAAGAAAGAAACTAATAAAGAGAGGAACAGAGAGTATGAGGTGAAGGAAAAAAGCAAAAAATTTCCAAGCATCAACTCCAAGATACAGCTCAAGAGATAAATACTGTATTTATTATGCAAGAGGATATTGCAGATACGGAGAAAATTGCAGATTCAGACACAAAATGAATAATTATGATGAAGGAAGATCAAATATTATGGAAAAGTTGGATTTTCCAATGTCAGAATTTCTGGAAATGAAGAAAAGAACAACATACCAGAACAGGAAAGAGACATGAGAAAATCCTTATTATTACCCATATTAAATTAAGGAGAAAACACGCAAACCATCATAATGATGAATGCGCAGGGTTTAGTTACGAGTAACTCAAAAAGAATAATAGAGTACTTAGAAGAACTAACCCAAATTGAAAAGAAAATAGATATAATGAATATAAGTGAAACCTGGTATTCCCAAGAGACTGGGAATGACGTTCAAATAAAAGGGTTCCAAACTTATAGATCAGATAGAAAAATAGGAATCAAGGGGGAACCGCAATATATGGGAAAGACAAAAAACAAGGAAAAATATATGAGAAATATAGTAACTCAGAATGTGAACTAATAGCGGTAGAATTTGATCTTGAAAAATTAATGAACATAGTAATATATAGACCCTCTAATACTAAAGAGTTTGACATAATAATAGAAAAATTGGATGATATATGTAGAAATCACAAGGACTATTCTCCTATCCGGAGACTTTAACTTTCCTTTCGTAGACTGGAAAGAACGAATAGGAGATTGTAGTTGTATTTATACAAATAAAATAAGAGAGTAATAGTAGTGCAGAAGATAAGAGGCAATTCGAAAAGCTATTAGATATGCTACTAGAATACAACATTCAACAAATAAATCACCTGCCAACAAGAAAAACGGAAAATACTTTAGACCTCATTATTTGTGTAACGAGGTGAATTATGTTATAGAAAATAATAGTTTATAATGCGAGTGTTTCAGACCATAATGTCATAGAATTAACCAGTCCATTCCAAAGCAAGTGGAAAACAGAGATAAGCAAGAAATCCTGGAAAAAGTGAGAAGGATATTTGGGAAAATACAACTTCTTTAGTAAAAATAAAAATTAAAATGGTCAGAAAATAAATGAAGAATTAAACAAAGCATTGGGATAAACATTTTCGTAAGTGATGATAATAAGGTAAATACGGAGATATTATAATTAAAATATTAGAGGAAAATTAGTGGGATAAATATATACGCAAGAAGAAAAGAAAAGTAAACATGTCATGCATACCAAGAGACAGAAGGATCTTGTTCCAGAAAATCAGAAAGTGGAAAAAAGGTCTTGCAAAAGAAAAAAATGCTTGGAAAGTGATAGAACTTAAAAGTAAGATAGAAAATGCAGAACTGAAGGTCATACAATTAAAAGAAAATGAAAAACAGGACTTGGAAGAAAAAACCCTAGTAATTATCAAGGAAAACCCCAAACTATTATACTCGTATGCGAAAAAGATGGATAAAAGAAGAATAGAAATAGGCCCTCAATGAATTGAAGGGAGATTAACGAATGAAAAAAAGGAAATATGTAACATGTTGGCAGAACGATATAAGAGAGAATTCACCCCTAGAATTGATAATGAAGATAATGATATAGAAGTCAGGGATGAAAATAGTGAATATTTAGCAGACATAGATATTAATGAAGCTGATATTGAGCAGGCTATTAATGAAATTAAAAATGGAGCTGCAGCAGGGCCTGATGGTGTACCTGCTATTTTGTTAAAGAAAGTAGTTCATTCTATTGCAAAGCCACTTACAATATTATTAAGACAAAGTGTAGATACAGGCAAGATTTATGATGAGCACAAATTAGCATATATCACCGCTACTTTCAAAAGTGGATCAAGACTAGAGACAAGTAATTATAGGCCTGTGAATCTAACATTACATATTATGAAAGTGTATGAAAGGGTAATGAAGAAAAATATTATGGAACAATTAATTAAAAATAATTTGTTTAATATAGGACAACATGGTTTCGTACCCGGAAAAAGTACACAAACCCACTGTTAGTCCACCGTGAGAACATATACAAAAATATGAAAAGCGGAAATGAAATAGATGTCGTTTATCTAAACTTTGCAAAAGCTTTTGACGGTTGATCACAATATATTAGCGAAGAAAATTAGAAAACATAATAAAGTGGATAAAGTAGAAGATGGTTAAAAGAATTTTTACACAACAGAAAACAGATAGTTATTGCAAACGATGAGAAATCGGATGAAGCTAAGGTAATATCCGGTGTGCCACAAGGTACGGTGTTAGCTGCATTACTGTTTGTTATTATGATTGCAGACCTAGACAGTAATGTTAAAGACTCGATAGTGAGTAGTTTCGCCGATGACACAAGAATAAGTAGATAAATTACTTGTGATGAAGATAGGAACGCGCCACAAAGTGACCTTAACAAAGTATATGATTGGGCAGAGGTAAATAAGATGGTATTTAACTCTAATAAATTTGAATCAATAAATCATGGAGACAGAGAAGGAAAGCTATATGCATATAGGGGACCTAATAATGAGACAATCACAAATAAGGAAGCAGTTAAAGACATTGGGGTGATGATGAATAGGAACATGTTATGCAATGATCAAATAGCAATTCTATTGGCAAAATGTTAAGAAAAAATGGGAATGTTGTTACGGCACTTCAAAACAAGAAAAGCTGAACACATGATTATGCTTTATAAAACATATGTTCGTAGTCCACTTGAATATTGCAATATGATATGGTACCCACGCTATCAAAAGGATATTGCACAAATAGAGAGTGTACAAAGGTCCTTTACAGCTAGAATAGAAGAAGTTAGGGATCTTGACTACTGGGAAAGAATACAATCCTTAAAATTACATAGTCTAGAAAGGAGAAGAGAACGCTACATGATAATTCAGTCATGGAAACAGATAGAAGGAATAGCCGAAAACATCATGGAGCTAAAAATATCAGAAAGAGCAAGCAGAGGTAGATTAATAGTGCCCAAAACTATACCAGGAAAAATAAGGAAAGCACACAGGACATTAATCCACTACATACCAGCATCGATAATGCAGCGTCTATTCAATGCGTTGCCAGCTCATCTGAGGAATATATCAGGAGTGAGCGTAGATGTGTTTTAAGAATAAGCTCGACAAATATCTAAGCTGCATCCCAGACCATCCAAGATTGGAAGATGCAAAATATACCGAAGATGTACTAGCAGCTCTGGCAGACATTAGAGGTGCCTCACACTGAGGGATCTGGGGCAACCCGAACAAGATGTAAGGTCTGTAAGGTCGGTCACTCTCTCTCTCCTCTCTCTCTCTCTCTCTCTCTCTCTCTCTCTCTCTCCTTTTTTTAGTATAATATCCCATCAAAAATTCCCCATCACTCATTCATACTCATTCTAACGAGCAATTTCTCTCTCTCTCTCTCTCTCTCTCTCTCTCTCTCTCTCTCTCTCTCTCTCACTCTCTCTCTCTCTCTTTCAACTTCTTTTAGTACAACATCCTATCGAAAATAATCCATCACTCACTCGTACCTCATTCTAACGAGCATATTACTTGTGCCCCCCCCCAACCCCCCCCTCTCTCTCTCTTTCTCTCTCTCTCTCTCTCTTCCTGTCTCTCTCTACGGTTCGCTGGCGGTGAATACCGTCATTAGAACTTCGGCGGACGAAGTTGAATACGAAAATGTAGTTTCCGTCAGCGACAGGAAGTGTACGAATGGGGGGAGGTGGGTGGGTGATCAGTTTCCGAAAAAAGGGGGTAGGAAAGAAAAGATAAAAACGGGAAAAAGGAAAAAAATTAGAATAACGGAATAATGGGGAAATAAGGGGACAACCGAGGGAAATGGTTAAAGATGAATATACAAAAATGGGACAAAAGGGAAAAAGTGGGAAAGGTCTAAACACCTAAGGGAAAACTGGGGCATGATAAACCCATAGAGTTGGTTTAGTCACTGAGTCTACGGGCAGAACCAGCCCTGTTTTAGGGAAGCCCTTCTCTTCCCTACCCCACCCTCCCACCACTTTGGCGTTCTTACGTGTTACGTAGTGAAGTCTTAACCCCACAGTATTCTTTTCTAGGTAGTAAGTCATATGTATGCCAAGTTTGGTTGAAATTACTCTATGTATTGCAGAGTTATGCAGGAACATACATACACGTTAATGTCCCATATATATATATAATATATATATATAATATATATATATTAGATATATATATATATATATAGAAATATGTATATATACTATGAATTATATATTATATAGATATATATATATAATATGAATATATCCTAGTATAATTATAATATATTATATATATATATAAGATTATATATATAATATATATATATAATATCTTATTATAATATATAATTAATATATATTATAATATAATATAATATATTATATATATATATATATATATATATATCTCTATATATATACTAATATATATATATATATATATATATATATATATATAGATATATATATATATAAATATATATTATATATATATATATATATATATATAGATTATATATATATATATATATATAATATATAGATATATATATATACTATATATAATATATATATATATATATACTTTATAACTATTGCAAGGCCATGCAAATGAACAATAAGGCCACCTTTATTGACAATCATCGGGAACAGGAGAGACGTGTGAATTTAAAGGAGATATTACTTAAATAGAACTATCATCTATGGCCGGATCGACCGTGAACTACTACTCCCTCTCTCTTCTCTCTCTCTCCTATCTCTCTCGCTCAACTCCTTAGGCCGAATATTACCTTAACTCACTGTCTCTCTCGTCTTCATCCTACCAAACATTATTTTAATCTCTCTCTCTCTCTCTCTCTCTCTCTCTCTCTCTCTCTCTCTCTCTCTCTCTCAACTTAGCAGATATTACCTTAACTCACTGTCTCTCTCGTCTTCATCCTACCAAACATTATTTTAATTCTCTCTCTCTCGGCTCTCTCATCTCTCTCTCTCTCTCATCCTCTCTCTCTCTCTCTCTCAACTTAGCAGATATTACCTTAACTCACTGTCTCTCTCGTCTTCATCCTACCAAACATTATTTTAATATCTCTCTCTCTCTCTCTCTCTCTCTCTCTCTCTCTCTCTCTCTCTCTCTCTCTCTCTCTCTCTCCAAAATTTCATTCGATACGGATCGCTGCAATTTCAGTCATCCCTTGCATCAATCTCCGTTGTCTCTTTATTTTCTT
>NC_087214.1:71192048-71215477 GCF_015104395.2 Macrobrachium nipponense
TATAAAGGGTACATCTGTTATTATTTCAGGGAAACTTCTCTTAGATTTCAGAGGAACTTCTGTCAAAATATAAAGGAAACTTCTGATAGACTTAAATGGGAACTTCCGTCAGATTTCAGAGAAATGTCTAAATTTTTTTGTCAGTTTATGTCACTTTTAAGAGAAATTTCTGTAAGACTTTTTAATGATACTTCGGTCAGATTTGAGAGACGTTTCTGTCGGTTATGAAGTGACACTTCTTTCAAACTTGAAGATTTAAGTTTTTACTCCTTAATTCTAAAGTCGGATTTTTAATTTATTTTTTTTTACTTGGAAACATCTGCTTTTTCCCCTAATCAGTGTCAAGTTTCTGGTTTTTATTCATTATTATTTGCCGTCTACTTTTCATGGGTTTTAACATTTTTTATCGTGTCTTCATATGTTTTTAGGGTTGATTTGATTTCTGACATCACTTCAACCTTAACTTCTTAATCTGACCTGACATCACTTCAAACCTTGACATTTTATGACATTGACATCAGTTCAAATCTGACATCACTTCAAATCTGACATCACTTCAACCTCGACCTTTTACCTGGCTTTGACATCACTTTAATCTTGAACTCTCAACATTCGACTTCTTGACTTCACTTTAGCCTTGGCTTCTTAACATCTGACCCCTGACATCTCTTCAACTCTGACCTGTGATTGGACATCTGACATCACTTCACCTCTGACCTTTTATGACATCTGACATTACTTCAACTTTGACCTCTTATGTGACCTCATATTGATATAACTTCAACTTTGACCTCTAATGTGACCTCTGATATCACTTCAACTTCCTTGACCTCTCTGACACGCTTCAATTTGACCTCTGACATCATTTCAACCTTTACCTTTTATATGACATCTGACATCACTTCAACTTTGACCTCTTATCTGACTTTTGACATTCACTTCAACCTTGACTTTTTATATGACATTTGATGTCACAATTTGACCTCTTGACATAATTTCAACCTTGACCTCTAATCTGACCTTTGACGTCACTTCAGCCTTGACATCTGACATCACTTCAATTTTTACCTTTAGGTCACCTTCAGTATATTCTTTTTCTTGTGATATCGAGCAGTAAAAAGTACTACAAAATTAATAAAACAAATTTAATGAAATTAATAAAAATAAAATAAGAATTTTACAATAAAAATCTAAAAAGACATTATTAATAAAATATTAAAAATATAAATCAAACTTCTTCCCAAATTCTAAAAGAAGGGTAATCAGACCAAGATGCATAAACAACAATACCGTGACTTTTATTTGGCGTTTACATGGTTTAGAAAAATACAAAATCGCCCTTTCAGTGTAGGAGGAGTGAGGGACAGGTCTCCCTCACTCACGCTTCTCTCTATAAACTGAACGACTTCTTTCCCCACCGAGTTGACCATCATCTAATGAGGAGTTTGAGAGAAGGGGTCGAGTCGAACCACTAGCGTTTGAGACGAAGGGTCTTGAGTTTTTATTTTTAGTTTTAAAGTTTTTGTATTGAGTTTGATGAAGGGGGTTTTTAACACTCGTTTGGGTCCAATAGACCCAGTTTTGGGGGGCTCTTAGTTTTTTTTTATTTCAAAGTTTTTTTTTTTTTTATTGAGTGTTTGGGATCTTCAGTTCTCTAGAGTTTAAAGTTTTTTTTTTTTTTTTTTTGTTTTTTTTTTTGAGTTTGATGAAAGGGTTTAATTTTTCTCACATGCTTGGGTCCAATGGATCCAGTTTTTTTTATCTATCCACAACTGAGGCTTTTATTACTATTATCATCAATATAATTCGGAAAGTATACTTTGAGTCAATGTGAAAATATGTCCTATTATCATTACCTTGAGATGACGTGATTTGAAACTGATTATATATAAAATGTTCAAATTTGTATATTGTCTACTATTTTTGCTTTCAGTTCTATAACAATTGAGCTCATATTTTCATAATGTATCGAATGAATTTTTATAGTACCTTTTTTTATTTCAGTATTTCAATACTCTCCATTTCAACTGATCAGAAATATCAAACTGATTACCAACTATGATTTATTTTGAGATTTTTTTGTTATTTTATGATTTTCGCACTATTATGAAGCATAGAAACTGCGTTTTAATGGATTTAATTTTCATTGTAGCCAAAAATGATCACTCCCAAGTTTCAAATTGTTCTTGTATTTGACTTCCAACATCCCATATATCCACACTCATTACAATATTTCTTTAATATTCATATTTTCTTCCAACTTTTATTCCAAATATCAGTAAATCATATCCTTAATTTCACTTGCTCACGCGAAATTAAATCTCCCTGAACTTAGAACATTTCTCTGAATTTAATTTATTTATAGAATATTACTAGATTTGAAATTGGGACAATTAATTCGTGATGCGTAATTCACCATCTTTTTTTTTCATAGTGGGTATTCATTCACATAAAACTCTGTATACTCGTTTTTTTTTCATCTGTCCACCCGCCTGTTTTGTTTGCGTATGGTAACACTGCGTCCCGGTCTTTAGATAGTTACATGCAGCTTACATTAAAAAATTATAACAATATCCTATTTCGAATATTAACGGTGTAATTCACATACAGTAATTTATTAAAACACTTTTCAGTTGCAAATGTACACCCAGATATCCTTTCATTTACCTAAAACTTCCACATAGCGTAACTATCTGTAAAGCCCGGGACGCAGTGTTACCATACGCAAACACCACAGGCGAGTGGTCAGATGGAAAAAAAAAAACAGAGTATAGTTACTGGGGATTCACTATCGATTTTTATATTGTGGGTATTCACAATCTTAATAGTGATTGGGAATTCACCATAACTGTTCTGTTGAGTTGTTTGTTGCGAGGGAGGAATCACAGAATATTAGAAAATATTCCAAATTAGTTTCACGTTGTAGATTTCCCAATTTTTTCATTTATCTAATTTAAATGTCCACTTATTAAAGATTTAACAGGTTTAAAATTGACAATTATTACTTCCACAGGCGGTGGGATCCTTTCATATTAAATTTTTCACTGTTTGATAGATTTTAATTTTCTAGTGCAAATTCTAATTGAATTTTCAATATGTACATTAAAATTTATCACTTAAAATTTTACTGTAGCACTTCTGTTATATTGTCCATTGAAATGTTTATTAATATAATATACCAGATCACTTCCATTATATTATTCATTTTATGAATAGTTTTTCACTCGAAAACCTTTCAATTGTCTAAAAATTCTCGATGTAGAATGTGGCAATTTTACTTCATATTCTTTCGGGAAATTCATTTTAATTGGCTAACATTTTTTTTTATATAATAAGGGCGATGTTTCTTTCACATTGAATATAAACACTTCCTCAGACAAACAAATATAATTATATATTTATATATAATTACGATTCGAGATAAAAACATTTTATTTTCCCTATATTTGTAAATATCTCTTTCTAGCATATACGAAACAAATATTTTGTATTTTTTTTTTTTTTTTTTTTGAAAAATAAGACTTCAGCAACATTCATTAGACTCACATTGTAATAACACTTTTATTTTTTTTAAACAGCTTCATCAGCCAAGCTCGAACGCAAGCAAGGCTCACAATATATTTTTATTATAATTTTCTCAATAGCTTCAGCCACACTCGAACGCAACGCTCAATATTTACACTATGTTACAAGTTCAGCGTCGGCTGACATAAATATCTTGGGAGATTCTCTCGCGCGTAGAGCATTCACACACAATCGACGTGGAAATTTTACCTCGACTATATGAAATAATTTGACTTGTTAGTGTTGCGAAACGATGAAATATCAGCGTTCTGTATTCCTGAATTGTTATCATTTCTATATTATTATTATCATTATTATTATTGTCAGCTGTGGACACGTGGCAAAATAAATACCGTTCGCTGAAACACTCAACTTAAACATATATATTTGTCGGACGTCAGCTTAGGAAACTGACACTCGCTCGGCGAGTGCAGAATGTAAAATTAGGAATGCAGTGATTGCAGGACTTGTTGGGGACTTACTGGGGACATGTTGGGGTTTGTGGGGGACACAGATTTGTGGTAAACATGTTGGGGACTTGTAGGGGACATGTTGGGGACATGTCAGAGACTTGTTGGGGACATGTCAAAGACTTGTTGGGGACATGTTGGGGACTTGTTGGGAACGTGTAGGGGACATGTTGGGGACTTGTGAGGACTTTCGGAATTTGTTGACTTGTTGGGGTCTTCTTGGAATCCTGTTGGAGACTGAATTGGAATTTGTTGGGGACTTACTGAGAATTTGTTAGGAACGTGTTGGGGACTTGTAGGGGACTTGCGAGGACCTTGGGGAATTTGTTGACTTGCGGGGGTCTTGTAGGAATCCTGTTGGGGACTTACTTGGAAATTGTGGGGGACATGTTTGGGACTTGTGAGGACTTGTAAGTGACATTTCTGGGACTGGTGGGGAACTTTTTGTGGGACTTAACTGGAGGAGGATGGCCACACTTTAAAAAATGAACCATAACTTAAATGTACAAGAGATGAAAACGGGCCCTTTGATTTGTCGTAACTATGTAGGACTTGTATGTGTGTCCCGGAGGACTTGTAGGTAACTTGTAGGCCTTTTAGGTAAGTTGTAGGCGACTTGTAGGACTGGCACCTGAACCGAATGAGGACTTTCGTTAATGAAACGAAAACAACGGGGCACTTTGAGACTTATTTTTGAGACATTATATCAGTCGTTTCACCAAAGTCATCACTACTTTGTCTTGAAGGCACGTGGTGGGTCAGGTATCGGCATTGGTATGACCGTGGTCGCCGCCAGGGGGTCGCCGATCCCGGAGGAGGTGACGACGACGTCCCCCTCTGTAATAGGCGGCGGCAGGGGGTCGGGGTACGTCAGATGGGCGGCCGTGACCCGCCCGTCGGCGCAGCTGGAGACGTGGATGTCGCAGTGAATCGTTGTGATGGGTTGGATGTTCGCTGCGTCTTTCTTGTTCGCCTCCGATTTGGACGACGAGGAGGACTGGTTCGAATGGGAATTAGTGGGGTCCCACGATTCCAGCATGTGGGCCACCTCTCTGAAGCCGTCCAGGAATTTGGCGCTGCCCGAGCAACTTTCCAGACCTGATGGGGGACGAGGGAGACAAGAATGTAAACAATATTGGGAGCCATTCCAGCAGAGAGGTTGCGTTCCATTGGCCATGTAAACATTAGATCAATGGGGGCGTTGCGTTGAACTAATTTCAGAATTAGGAAGGGCTATGGAATAGAAATAATCTACTGAGGGAACAAAATGATCTTGAACTAGGTTTTTAACGTTTGAATTTTAGGGAGAGGTTGAAATATCATCATAATTCATTAGTGGAAGCACTGTTTTGAAAACTGGCTTTAGGGAGCTGTCAATGGAAAGCAACCATTTACTACTTTAAATTGTTAGATAGTAAGTCGAGTAAGGATCACACCATCACTACAGCTACTTCTGCCACTGTCACTACTACTAATCCAGCTATGACTACTACTGCCATTACTACTATTTCTACTTCCACTACTGCTATTTCTACGGCATCAAATTTGAATTGACAAAAATCAAGAGAGAAAAAGGAATTAGAAAACAGGCAAAGAATAGGATTTTGAAAGAAGAGAGAAGAGAAGAAGAAAAGAAGAAGAAGAAAGTGACCTGTCCAAAAATCTAAACACTGTGTTATCATACTATATAGCTGCTCCTTTTGTTATCTTATCTTGCACCTGTCATGTGTTATATTACGCATCTGTTCGTGGGTTATAAATCGGTGTGGTTTGTGGACAGCTGTGCCGGAGATTCTTCATATATTCCATCATTTAGTTGTTCTTTGTCATCTGTGTTCGTTTTCGATTAAGTGTTTGGTTTGTCTTCATGTAGGAATCCTCTGTTTTGACTTTCGTGGGAACAAGACAACGGGCATTTTGTTTTCTTACTCCACTTTTGTCAGGGATATCTTTTTGTTTCTGAAAATGTGATGTTTGATGGTGGTTGGGTCTATCAGAGAATGTAGCATCATGCTGCGCATTTCTGTGACTTACTATGTCGTGTTGATGGTGGTGCAACCCATGAAATTAAACGGTGTTCTTTCAGCAGTGGCTTTCAGTACCCAATTCATGTGTAAGGTAGATGTTCTGTAGTTTGGCTGAGGTTAGAAGGGCAGTTCTGTAATTTGGCTGAAGCAATGTGAAAGTTATTTCTGCAGTTCTGGCTGAGGTTTACTTCAACTTGTCACGCAGGTCTATCATAGCATGAAGTTTTGATATTTTGACTTCAACTACTTCAGTTCACCAAACTGTATGGCACTGATGGTGATGTGGTTTAATTATGTAGCAATTAGTAGTTATTGTAGCACAAATGGTTCGTAGGCAAAGTATGCGTCAATGCATACATATGATTATGCATACACACGTACGTGTATTTAATTTTATAGGCTTCAATCTCTGTTTTTGGTCTGAGTGATTTGTTTAACTCAAGAATCCATTGAGTTTTAGATCCATTTAAACGAGTTTTACCTTATTATTTAAAAGATAAAGAAACACTTTTAAGTTACTTTCAAAGGCTTTAATCATATCAAACATTATAAGTTGAAATATTTACAGAAAATCCATTACATGAAGAAATGAGGACCTATGTAATTCAAATCTTTCATTTTTTTTTTTACTTTTTTGGTTTTAATCATTTATAATTCTGATAGTATAACAATATTTCACAACGTAATATGGACAGTTTTTTTTACATAAAACAGCGACCACTAACATCCTTGAGAAAGACCGAAAGATACAAAATTCATTTACTATTGAAAATGCTACACATATATATAGTAATCAATTCCACTTCTTGTTATCATTTTAGACATTGGAAATATCTTTTACTTTAGAGAGAAATTTTCCCCAGCAATTTAAATGTTGACTAATACGATACTAAATTGTAACAGTACTGATTGAAATCCATATTTGTTAACCGGTTTACATTCCAGGAGAAGAGATAAATGAAAAATAATTCCATTCCAAATTCACTGTTCCAGTTATTCATTGTTGAACATCATGTCTGTTTTATACTCGAACTCCCTTGAACTCTATAAATGGTTTGTCACGCATTATGATTTCTGCTCGGGAGATGAAAATATGTTTTGTAAATAAGGAGGAGGAGGCTGCTGCTGAAATGTTTGTATATGTCCCTATAAACTCAAGTGAAATTCCCCAACTAATGTCATTTCCGCACCCCCCCCACCCCCCCACCCCCAAAAAAAAAAAAAAACTTCCGTTTGTATGCAGGCTCAACAGGGTAGAAAAAGGTATAGGGGAGTATACCTACACCACAAAGATGTCCCTGTCACTTTTCCTGGCCTCATCATCATCATCACAATCCTCAAAATCCTTTTTTTTTTTTTTTTAACCCCTGCCCTCCGCGCTAAGACTTACAAGAAGATAGTGATCCAGGGGAAGAGCCTTCACCTTCGTAAGCATAGTTCCTCAGGTCGTCGCCGGCCGGAGTGATGGTGCCGCCCTTGGTGGACCCGTTTTTACTCGTGCCGTTCCTGGTCTCCACCAGGCTGCCACCACCTCCTCCTCCTCCGCTGCTCTTGCTGGAGCCGTTCCTCAACGTCGGAGAGGTGACGGAGCCGCCGATGATTGTGCGCTTCTGGTCCTCCATGCTGCTGGTGACTGAGGCTGCGTCGACTTGTAGGACGTCTACGTCTGAGACACAGAGAAAAGATGCATATGTTACACAAAGATATGTCGGCAGGAGAAAAACATTGTCTACGATAATTTTGTACTGAGGCTACGTCAACTCGTAGGACGTTTACATCTGAGATACAGAGAGAGAGAGAGAAGCTATTGACATTAACGTCTGAGATACAGAGAGAAAAGCTATTGACATTAATGTCTGAGAAACCGAGAGAAAAGCTATTGACATTAACGTCTGAGATAGAGAAGAAAAGCTATGGACATTAACGTCTGAGATACAGAGAGTTAAGCTATTGACATTAACGTCTGAGAAAGAGAGAGAAAAGCTATTGACGTTAACGTCTGAGATACAGAGAGTTAAGCTATTGACATTAACGTCTGAGAAAGAGAGAGAAAATTATGGACATTAACGTCTGAGATACAGAGAGAAAAGCTATTGACATTAACGTCTGAGATACAGAGAGAAAAGCTATTGAGATGAACAACAAACCCTACAAAAATTACGGGGTGTGTGTTCAAAGTTTGGTTTTATTTGTGTGAGTGGGCGGATATGAATTTGCATCTTATAAAAGTAATGGTTTGAGAGGCAGCATGTTTCCTTATTTGCTAAAGGACTGAAAATTCCAGGGAAAAGAAGAGTAGTTACTCCCCCCTCATAAGTTCAAATGGCAGCAACCAGGTGAACTACAAGATCCCATTTTTTCTGATAACAGAGAAGTGATTTTGCTTTTTACAGTACTTGCAATGGGTGTACTAACAAATCAAAGTAAAAAAATATTGAGTTATTTCATTTTACAGGTGCCATTTCTTCCAGATTACCATGATTTTCATTTCATCAAAGATATTTATCATACACAGAATAGAATTTGAGAACATGCCATTTGTAACATATTTTCTTTTGTATTTTCCAGGAATACTTTGCTGATAACAGAGGACAATACTGTGAGGATGTACCATAGTGATCACCATGATTAGTATTCACAGGACAGAAAAATGCAAGAGAGGACAGCCCACACCTCCAGTTTGATATGCAGTGACCGGTACACCTAGATTAGGCCACCGTGAACCGAAACACCTGGAGAAAAACTCAATGAATTGGGACCACTGGAAACTATCCCTGCCTCCATACAGATACATTCTGCACCTCGTTCTACAGACAACAATAACGTATCTTAACCATATTAAAGAACCAGAAGAATGCAATGCAAAGGAATACACCGCTTTGCACAATGGCAGGAGATTAGAATCAAGCACATCATGCAATTTAACAGTGATGCATAAGCTCTATTTTAAGAGTACTCTTATGAACAATCAATCGTATTAATTCCAACCTTTTTCTGTTATAGCCGTGATTATACACTTACATGATTTAACTGGATTAGTGCATTTCTTTCAATAGATTTAATTTTTTTTCCAAATCCTATACCTGAGGGTAGAGACAAGAATAGAGAAGGAGCACTATTGATCACAACACCAAACTGATCAATGCGACTGTGTGATCAGATGGAAAAATAGCAAGATGAGGTTCAGACCACACCACAGACCATGACATTATTTTAAGATATACAGAATAGATAGGTACACCTGGGACATATCTATTTAGATATTTTCACCTCCAAAGGATACATTCTGAAATTTTGAGATATACAGAATAGGAAGGTAAGTACACTTGGGAGATATTTAGACATTTTCACCTCCAAAGGATACATTTTGAAAATTTGAGATATACAGAATAGAAGGTAATACAGTAAGTACACCTGGGAGATATTAGACATGTTCCCCTCCAAAGGATACAATTCTGACATTTTGAGAAATTCAGAATAGAAAGGTAGTTACACCTGGGAGTTATCTATTTAGATATTTTCGCCTCCAAATGATACATTTTGAAATTTTGAGAAATAAAGAATAGAAAGGTAGGTACACCTGGGAGATATTTAGATATTTTCACCTCCAAATGATACCTTTTGAAATTTTGAGAAATACAGAATAGATATTTAGATATTTAGAGAAATACAGAATAGATATTTAGATATTTTCACCCCCAAAGGATACTATTCTTCTCTGCTCATAAGAACTCATATGTCTACAAGTCTCCTATATCTTACAGGATACGTCTCGGGTCAACCAACAGAACAGAACTGGATAACAGGCATGGAGAAGACAAGGATTACTCGTAGGCGTCTGACCAAGACACAGACTAGCTGCTTGTGTAGCAATAACGAGTAAGTAGAATTCCATTTTGTTCACAATATATTTTTTATGTATCTCTTGTTCATATACAGCTTACGAGGTCTCTTTTCAACAATGCATATTCGAAGCCAGGATAAAACCCGATTGTTATTTTGTAATAATGTAATAATTAATGCAATAATTATAATAATTAAAACCAGTTATTATAATTGTAATAATTGTTTAATTATTGTAATAATTATGTTCACATACAGCTTGGAAGTTCGCTTTTCGATAATGCATATTCATAGAGAGAATTTTGTAATAATTGCAATAATTATTGTAATTGTAATAATTAAAACCAGATAGTTGATTTGTAATAATAATTGTAATAATCAAAGACAGTTATTTTGTAATAAAGTTTTGTAATAATTATTGTAATGGTAAAAATTAAAACCAGTTAGTTATTTTGTAATAATTATTATTATTAATTGTAATCTTGTCCCCTATTTTCCAGAATAAAACGCAGATGAGAGAGAACACGGGAAAGAACCGTCTAGCAGCTTGAATTAGAAGCTAAAAACATTAAATCGAGAAAATCTAAAAGAGCCGCCATCAAACACTACAGTCAAACCATATTAGATATAATTCGCTCACAAGGAAGAGGACATGTATCATAAACCTAAAGACCCTATTCGACAGAATTACATATTTATTAGAATTCCGACACACCTGTTAAAGAAAATGAGATGATAGAACTTTATGAACTAATAGTAGAACTCATATTTATTAAAATTCTGACAAAACCTGTTAACAAAAATGAGATGATAGAACTTTATGAACTAATAATAGAACTCATATTTATTAGAATTCTGACAACATGCTAACGAAAATGAGATGATAGAACTTTATGAACATAAGAATTTGATAATGATCCGGATTCACGCGCAGGACAGCTCTGGTGTGAATAACTTATTGAAGATGACGATGATATTATCAGAACATAGCCATTGGTGGGACTGACCACTTAAGACTCACGTACCAGGGAACTTCATAAGACTTAGAACACACCTTTAAACACTTTTTACCTGGCCATACCTTGAGGAACTACAAACTACGAAAATGCACTATATGAAACCAGAAGACATGTTGGAATATTTCCGAGGAGAATGGGACAGTCATTTGAGGATACGTAGTTCCATCCACAGACGTCAAGGCAGGGATACAAAACCAGCATGCAGATGTCATGGAGAGTGAGCATATCCATACCATTGTAATTAACAACTTAAATATTTACCATACTCACATGTAAGTAATAATATTGAATATTTACTGTGTCATGTTGTCATGAATTCAAATGTAAGAAGTAATATGGGCTTGATAAAGTTTGGATAATATTCATTGTCGCAGAATAATATACCAATTATAACCATGATGATGGATAGTTTGTATCTTGCATTAAATTGGGGAATATTGTCGCTAATAATCATCTTACAATAAATGTTATTAATTTGAGTAATAGTCACTGAAAATCACCTTGTATTAAATTTTTTTTCTCTATTTCTCTATACGACAAAACACGGGGTTAATTCATAAAGGAAATTGTTATTGCAATAAATGTAATAACACCGTAAGAATAGGACGATTGAGAATACAACGGCCAACACCCAATGATCTTTTGAGAATATAACACCAACACCATCATGTTGATCTTCGTGAATGCAACACCATTCCTGTTAATTGTAACAAGACAGCATGTAGAGGACAGATAATCTCACAATTCGTTGTCGAAAGTTGAACGGAAATCATTGGCAGCAAAGCAGTTCCTGAGAGATGAGATATTGGCAAGAAAGAAAGGAAGTATTAGCATTGGTAGCAGTTGGCAGCAAGCAAAGCAGTTTTGAAGAGACTGTTCTGGGGAGACACGAATCACAATTGGGAAGCAAGAAGTGTATATGGAATATGGACCTCATGCAGCAAAGCAGTTCTGAAGAGACACGAATCTTCACAGACCCAGTGGCAGTGTACTTGGGACTCAGAACATGGGACTTCCTGACTTCATTCTTGAAGAGGCAAGAAGGATCATCCCACAGTAGTCTATGGAACTCATTGCCAGCAAGCAGTGAAGAGACGAATCTATACAGATACAAGGAACTTCATAACTTCATTCTTGAAGAGTCATTACACTATTACACTATATGGAACTGGAACTCTGGAACTGGAACTAAACTCTGTCTGCATTGAGCGACAGTCTGAAGAGACATGAATCTAAAGAGACACGAATCTACACAGCACACATTTGAGACCAGCATAACATATAGGTTAAAAATCCATTGGACAGATTTCAGTCGTCATTTCTTAGCATACACTCCACGACCGCAGTTGTGCACCACTGATTCACTGTGTCTGAACAGGGGAGACAGTGATCATACATCTCAACCTGCAGTAAGACGTCAACCTATAGGGGATTCCCTCCGAAATTCAAGTATACCGAGGAAACGGCTGTCTATGAATCTCCCTGACGACAAATTAGTCAAATTTGTACTTTAGTTTTCGTCAACATATAGGGGATTCCCTCCGAAATTCAAGTATACCGAGGAAACGGCTGTCTGTATGAATCTCCCTGACGACAAATTAGTCAAATTTGTACTTTAGTTTTCTACAACCATCTACACTAGTTGTAACACATGTAATCTACCTCACGACAAAATTAGTCAAATTTGTACTTTAGTTTTCAAAACTGTGTACAACCATGTACACTAGTTGTAACACATGTACAACAACCATATTAGGAACACACAGAAGAAAGCAAGTAGGGTTTGTATACAAAGAAGAAGTAATACAAATGATTGTGATGAACTGATTAGTCTAGAGTCTTTATGTTTTTGTCAGGTACGTACTTGCTTTGCTTAATACTTGCGTTAAACTTTTGTGCTTAAGTTCCTGATGTATCACAGAACGTTTCTAAGCGGAATATTAGATTAAATTTCATTGTGTCAAATGCATTTGATTAATAAAAATTCTAGAATCCTTAAAGGCTCTATATAGGCAGTAAACTGTAACTGTTATTGGATAGTAATGAAATAAAACTTATCAAAGCAGCATTTACGTTTTCTTTACAATCCTCAAATGTAAAAATACCTATTTAGTATTTCTACAATTCTCAAATGTAAAATAGGTATACATATATAGTAGGTCTTGCTATTGTGGTGGAATTTCTCCTGAAGGAGACCCACTAAACAGAATCACTAATACAAAAAGACCCACTAAACAGATACAAAAAGACCCACTAAACAGAATCACTAAAAGTTCAGTGATAAACTAAGCTGCTAGGACAGGCCATTAGAACGAGATTACTCTAAAAGACCCACTAAACAATCACTAAAAGTTAAGTCATAAACTCAGATTCACTAAAAGTGTCAATTTTAGACCCACTAAACAGATAAACAACAAAGTTTCAATCATAAACTGATATTCACTAAAAGTGTCATAAACTGAACACTAAACAGAAATTCACCAAACATTCAATCATAAATGAGAAGCATAAATGTGCAAACATTACCCAAATATTTCAGAAATAAAGAGAAGTATGGCTGATCCTAATGATATTTTGGAAATGAAAAAAAATGAGTGTGGAAACAAAAAATGGGCAGTATTTTGGAAATAAAAAAAACCATGAATGTGGAAAAATATTCCCCCCCAAAAAAAAATTTTGGAAATAAAGAAGCATGAATGCGGAAACTCATTACCCAAAAACTTTCGGAAATAAAGCATGACTGATCATAAAGATACCCGAGAATACCCATTTAAGTGACACTACAACTTTCATCACAAAGAAGCTGCCTGCAGCAAAATGCCAATAGGACATCTGTTAGCACACAGGAAGAAGAATGAAGAAAGGCAAGTCTTTGCTTTCCGTAACCTCTACTTCCTGTGGAAATTCAGAGGGTTATTTTTCTTTCATAAATATTACTTTCACCCTTTCCTGTGGATATTCAGTCGGCTTTTTCTCTTTCAAAAACACTTACACTCCCAGTGGGTGTTCAGTCAGCTTAACCCCCTGTGGGTATTCAGTCAGTTTTCCCCCCTTTTATAGACTTATTTACACCCTCCTGTGGGTATTCAGTCAGTGTTCCTCCTTTCATAAACTTATTTACACCCTCCTGTGGATATTGAGTTAGTTTTCCCCCTTTCATAAACACACACACCCTCTCCTGTGGTTAATCAGTCGGTTTTCTCTCCTTCATAAACATTCACCCTTTCCTGTGGTTATTCAGTCAGTTTTCTCTTTTTCATAAACATACTTACACCCTCCTGTGGATATTCAGTCAGTTTTTCCCCTTTCATAAACACACACACCCTCTCCTGTGGTTATTCAATCTGTTTTCCCCTTTCATAAACATACATACACCCTCTCCTGCGGATACTACTTAGTCAGCTTTCTCTTTCATAAACACATATTCTCCTGTGGATATTCAGTCAGTTTTGTCTCTTTCATAAACACACACAATATAAAATAACATAAATATCGTCTCACCATAGCCAAGATGATATTTTATGCTTGTATCCTATTTTCTATTCTGGAATTTTAAGTTGTATTTAACAGAAGAAGAGAGGACAACAGGAAATAAGTTTGTTAAGAGCCACACACCTACTAAATTAACGCGATCAGTTTTGCAGCGGCTGAAATTGACACGACAATGAATCGAATGCAGACTCCGCCAAGTACTCGAGGATATCCAACTAATTAGTACATCAGGGAACTAGAAATCACCATCTTAGAGATATCAACAGCTTAGGAGGACTCCGTAAAGCCAGATCATGCTACATCCTGGTTTAGCAAGGCGGACATGGGACACGGGGCCCCTAGACTGCTCTTGAGAACTGGTCACAGTCACAAATGAACAGCTGAGAGGTTGAGACAAGAGACAGATGTAGAGAGGAGCCAGAAGATTACCGTTAACATGTGAATGTTGACTGGAATTAAACGACAGATCTCAAGGATGTGTGGCACCTCTGACATCGGACGGGGACACAGGCCAACAACTGGCTTACACACACACACACACACACACACAAAGGAAATTACTGTTTTCAATAAGCTATACCATAACCAAGGTGTCAATGAATATTTTTCAATATATTATTCGTTTAATTCTGTATTTTCAATCTGTACTTTGCAGAGGCAAGACAGGGCACTCAGGCATGAGTGCTGGGAGGGGCTACACTACCCATAAATCAACATGAACAGGATTTTAAGAACTGCATCTCATTTCTTAAGCTGGTTTCAGCCCTTACAATCCTAGTCATGCTCATTTATGGGTTGTGTTTATCATCCCATAACTCATGTCCAATGATCTTGTCTCCTCTCCGTTAAGTACACCTTGAAACGAAAGACATAATATAAAAACTGCAACTATCTAACATCATCCTAGTTATGATAAAGCAACATCAAAGATATTTTTTCCTGTGTGTTTGAGGAGGAGCTGGCGAGATTAATGAAATATTCCTCTCGTCACTGCCATTCTTCCTTTTGCAGGTCACTTGACTGTCTCCCTAATTGGTGCCATAAGTGACGCAACTCACTGAAAGCTGTCGTCCGATACCACCCAACATTTCGATGCAAACAGATCCTCCCCTGGTCCCCCTCTGTACCTGTGAATGGCCTCACCTCCCAGCTGCCCATCCATAATTGAAACCAACCCCCAGGAGGAGAGAAGAGGTCCCTTGCCCCATACCCAGTCCTACCAGACCCAGTGCCCACATGGCGCCGTCTGGCTCCCTGGAGTCCCTCTGAGCTACTCGTAACTCTAGGATGGAGGTCCTAGCTCCTGGATATATCATTTACCTGGATATCATGAAGTCATTGGTGTGATTTTCATTTCATTCATCATCATGTTAGTTTCAGTTCTGACAATACTCAAGCTAATTTAGCATAATCTGGTACTTCAAAAAATTCAAATCCTCTTATCACATCTTTTTCTTCTGGTAAATACAAATTGAAAATAGAATGAAGAATATTTAAAGCAAATAATATCAAAAGTATCGAAGTTATGATGAGAATATTTAAGTCGTTTTTTTTTTAATTTGTGCATGTTTATTTTTTATAAATAACTTTGAATTAAGTGTTTTTATGTATTTTTCAAGTAAGACTATTTGTGAAAGAAATTTTTCTGATTATATGTTTGAACAACATATAACACATATATAACATATGACTAGTCAAGTAAAATTCAAAATCGTCCAGCATTTAATGAGGTACTATTGAAGATAAAGAGGCCTATCTTCAACAGTACCTAATCAAATCCTGGATAATTTTTAATTTTACTTGTCTAGTTTCATATTTCCACTGCATTTTCAAGCTAACCTTAGCAGGGTAAAGACAGTCAATGTGACATGAATAATGGGATAAACCACATTACCCAATAATAACCATGACTTGGATTGTGAGGAATGAAACCAGAAAGTTTGTCAATGAGATGCAGACCTCACAATCCCAATCATGTTCATTCGTGGAGAATGTGGCGTTTCACATAACTGATGTTACACTGACCTATCTAGTCATCGCCAAGAACATCTTTAAAAAAACAGAACAAAAATAAGTAGTACTACAAATAAATACCCATTGCCATCATAGCTGTGATCAGGCAATGAGAGAGAGAAAGATTGATGGCTCTGCCACAGGGGGATGATGTTGATGGAGGGAAAGAGCGCACCACTTGTTATTGGGATGTAAAAAAAAAAAAAAAAAAAGGAGAGAATAGAGGAAATGCTAGTTTTTGAACAGGGACAGAGCAAATAAGACAACAGGAAATTCATTTTCATACCTTCTCCCAAATCTAGTGCATAAAGAAAGAGGCAGAGATACCAGCAACTCAAGGAAAGCTACCTTTCCAACCTCTCATACCTTTCATTAACAGCTGCTTTGTACAGACAGTAAATATGCTCCGGGGAAGTGGCACTACAATGATAGACCTCAGAGAAGGCTAAGATCACGATGAGGGAGTCACCACGAGGAAAATAGGTCACATGCACAATATGGACACGTACAAAATTGTTTACCACAAATATAAAAAAAGATCAAGAGTTCCCTCTCAGTGCAAACCATTAAATGTGACCAATAATGGATAGTCATGCACATCCAAATGAATGTAAACTCATAAAACTGAGAAACCTTATAAAGATACAACAGGAAGCATCACTAAATTAGAGGCATGAATGTATAAAAGTAAGGGGCCTTAACACACTCAAAAACAGACTATTAAGCACACAGCATCCAATCTATCAAAAATGTTGCTTCAATTACTAAAATGATGTGAACACCTACGAGCCCTTCAAGAAAGCTAAAAAAAAAAAAAAAAACATAACTGTTCCAAAACAGCTAAGATGTATATGAACAAGTTCTCCCAGAAACCCATCTTTATAAGTGACTGATGACACAACCTGCCTGACGTAACGGATAAGGGCTGCTAGGAGACTCTTGGAAAGATAATCCCGGATGTAAAGATGTAAACAAAGGAAGGCCAAAAGCATAAGAGCGAGATGGTGGCAAATGCAAAGACTTACCAGCAATATTAGGATTCTTGTTCCAAGCAGGTTGACCATTTGCTTTGGGGGGCTTCAGGAGTTTCAGTTCCAGGAGATTTGGCGTGTGGCTACAAGGCGAAGACGACTGCTCCCTGCAGTTAACCATATTTTCCTTTATGTCGGCCATGCCTCGCCTTAAAGCTGACCTTCGGTGGTGTTGGTGTAACAGGAACGCGCAAATGAGCACTGGGGGAGAGAAAAAGGTGAGAAAACTTACTTGAGTTAACCGTGAAGAGGCTGCAAAATCTCAGTTTTCTTTTCTGATTTAGTTTCTGACATGAGAAAATGGGTCACGATCCTTACTCTCTTAGAGACAAAACGCCTTATTTTAACATTGACAATGAGTATATTGTTAACCATATGTTGCAAAAACACTTAAGAAAATACCAAATATATTCTCTTTCTCTCTCTCAAATATTAAAACAGATTAATCAACTAAAACCAGCTAAAACTTACATTGCAAATATTCAAAAGAAAAACAGTACCAAGTATTCCTGCACAGTTACAAACAACATCTAAAAAAAAGTTCAACCAAAACCGACAGGAACTTACGTAATAAGAAGGTGCACCAGACTACGATAGCTACGAGTGCACCCAGAGACAGTTTTAATGAAGTGTCGGCTGCGTCCGGTAAATGGCAGTGCTGGCCATTGAACCCGCTGGGGCATGCGCACACATACCCAGCTGATGAAGACAGAACGGTTCGTGCAGTCAGTAATAAAGGGCTGTGATTCTAATATATGAAGTATTAAGGTTAGGATGCATTGGAACTTGCAATACTTTCGATACTAAAAATCATGGATAAAGAACATGTGTTCAATTTTAATATTGAGTGTCATTTAAAACAGGAGTGCTTATTTCGTGTCATTTAAATAGTGCGTGTTCAATTTCACATGTCATCTAAATAGACCGTATCAACATTTAATGCCATTTAAATGGAGTGTGTTCGACATTTGGCCTCATTTAAACATGGTACTCAACTTTTCATGACATTTAATGGACTGTGGTCAACATTTGAAGCCATGTACATGAAGGTATGCTCAAAATTTGATGTCGTTTAAATGGAGTGAGTTCAAGATATCATCATCCAGAGTGTTCTACTTTGCACGTCATTCAAATGGAGCATGTTCGACTTCGCCTGTTGTATAAATGGAGACTTTTAAACATATACGTAATGCCATTTAAAGGGAGACTGTTCAAAATTTGTTGCCCTTAAAATGGATTGTGTTCAATATTTGACCTCATTTAGATCTATGTTTAACTTTTTAGAGCATTTAAATGGTGTTCAACTCTGCATACCATTAAAATGGAATGATTTCAACTTTGCAGGACATTTAAATGGAGATTGTTAAACATATAACAATGCCATTTAAAGCGAGAATGAAACACTTACCAGTCTGTTTATTGTAGCAAGTTCCCCCGTTCAGACAGGGCTCCCAAACACACTCGTTTTCATCCTCGCAAACGTTCCGACTGGATGAGAGGATTCTCCCTTCCCCACATCTGCAGGAGAGAAAATGTACACAATTCAGTAGCAAGTGAATCTATCTCTCTTCTCCTCTCTCTCTCTCTCTCTCTCTCTCTCTCTCTAAAATATTTGCTATGAATCCTAACATAATCTAGCAGCAGGTGTCTAGATCTAGACAGAATCTGCTCTCTCTCTCTCTCTCTCTCTCTCTCTCTCTCTCTCCCCTGCAAATATTAGTTATGTACACCTTTCTGCACACCATAAATATGCTTTTGCCGAGATTAAAAAAAATGGGCCATGATACTAACAGTTGGTAATATTCCTCGAAATATCTGAATTCAGATATTCACGAAGGTAAAAACTTTTTGTGATATTAAAATTATTTTCAACTATTCACATTTACCCATAAAACTTATAAATATGGTGCGTGTTCAGGATATTTCGGGAAATAAGGAACCAAAAATACTTTGACTAATTAATGCATGTAAGCACGATAATTTTAAGAATTGAAAGCCCCATTTTATTATCATTATTCAATGAATGGCCGAGATATTAACAGAATTCATTCACAACAAAAAAGATTGCATACCAAAAAGGATTGCCCATCAAAAATCCCGCTCATTAATTGGAGTATGTGAAACTCAGGAAATGCCAAGATGATTAATACTACTTCTGGTGTTATTAATTATTGGAATATTATTCTTAAAAAATTCACTTATACGTAGAAATAAAAACTCGATTAATCATTACATTTAGTAAACTCATTTACTTTGATCTATCTCGTTAAATGATTTTATTTCAATCTATTCAATAGAATTCCCCATCTATTAAAACTCATATTACGTCCTTGCTAATCTATTTAAACTCACAACTGATTTCATGTAACATAGCTTTTATATCGTGACGTGATTTCCTTGCCCGTCCATTTAAACTCGCATGATTCCTTATCCCATCTACATAAGCCAAAATAGAACTTCCTTCCTCATCTATTGTGATGTCAAGACAATCTTTTCCATCTGTTTAAATCAGTGGTCTTCAAACTTTTTGAGGTCATGGCCTACTTTAGATATCTCCAACTACCCACGGCCCACTACTGCAGATTTAGAATAGGAATTGATAAGTTCAAAATACAATATATAGCTCCTGGAACTAGAATTTTATTACATGTTTTTTACCATAAATTCAAAATATAGATTTTCATTTTTATGACCTAAAGATTAACTAGTGAACAATTACTGGAATAGAATAAGAAAAAAAAAACATTTATTTCCATATTTTTACATATTCTGTTTATTTATAATTATAGGTCCGGATAAAAGAATATATACTTTTATTTTTATATATTGTTTATTCAACTTTAAATTCAATATATATATATATATATATCTATATATATTATATATATTATATATATATATATATATATATATCACTATATATATATATATATATATATATATATATATATATATATATATATATATATATATATATATTTTTTTTTTTTTTTTTTTTGCCAGTGGCCCACCTGATATCCGGCCCATGGCCTACAGTTGGAAGACCACTGGTTTAAATTAACACGATTTCCTTTCCCACAGACTCTGAGAATTACCTATCCCATCTATATAAGCTAAGATAGACCTTCCTTTCCCATCTTATAACTATGTCATGACAGTCATTCCCATCTATTTAAATCAACGCTATATCCTTCCCAATTGATTTAAACTCTCAATCTCCTATGATCCCATCTACATAAAGACAAGTTTCTGAAACTGGACCAGAGCTCTTACTTAAGGGAACATGTTCTCACCCGCAGTGATAACTCCTCCAGGTATCTATACAGGTGAGAGGCGCCCTACAGGAGACGTTGGTACAGGCGGGAGGAGCCCTGCAGCCGCGCTCCACGCCCTTGAACATACTGGCTTGCCCCCAGGGCGTCCCGTTGACGGCAGGAGGGAGCGGGACGCTCTTGCCGGAGATCCTGACGTCGTCGATGCATCCTGCGGGACATGATAAGGAAAAAGGTTACGACTAGAGGGTCTTGTCTGGTCAGTGATTCCAGGATTCAAATGTAGAGTTTCAGGGAGCTGTATTGATTTAGTGTCTTGTGACAGGATTCCAGAATATTTATTCAGATTCTTGTGATAGGATTCCAGAGTCCTACGCAAGGACATCTGGATACCAAGTACTCGAAAAATCGTTTCGTGTTAGAACTTTGTAGGACTAATAAAATACAACTAAGGGAAGATATTGCAATAAATATTTTTCAAGATTCATATATGGAACGTCAAGGCATCACTGGACTGATAAAATAACTTATTTTTTATATATGTAACTATATACTACTGCATAATCCACTGGTCAATTGTAGCTATTAAACTTACACATATATAATATTCTTCAAAATAGATTAGGAAAAAACCCTACAGATCAATAGAAAATATTTTTTTCACCCATAAAAACAATATCATTTTCTCAATTGCAATTAAAATGCCTTAATAATATATTTGGGTCAAGATGCAACCACCTCTAGTGAAAAAAACTGCATATGTAAGGGAGAGAGAGAGAGAGAGAGAGACCCAAATATATTATCAACAGGATAGATGTATATAATACCCCTCTCTCTCTCTCTCTCTCTCTCTCTCTCTCTCTCTGTCTCTCTCTCTCTCTCTCTCTCTCTCTCTCTCTCTCTCTCTCTCTCTCTCTCTCTCTCTCTCTCTAATATGATGATTCGTTCATTAAGTCATTTTAATTGCAATGTTCAAAATAAGGAATTGGATGATATTCTCTATCTCTCTCTCTCTCTCTGTCGCTCCCTCTAATATATATATAATATATATATATATATATATATATATAATATATATATATATATATATATATATATATATATATATATATATATATATATATATATAGTGCTACGCATGCCTATCATGAAAATAACTTCCCCGCTCGGTACAGAAAAAGTTTAAAAGAATTGAAGAATGATAATAGCTTACACATTACTAAGACTGATAAATCCAATAGTTTAGTAGTTCTGGACAAAACTGACTACATATCACGCATGCGTACTTTACTAGAAGATGAAATAACTTACAAAAAACTCGCAAAAAATCCGTTGGACCAAGTAATAAATAACTTTAATATCAATATCAAACATATTCTTGAAGATAAAAAAGAACT
This sequence comes from Macrobrachium nipponense, assembly GCF_015104395.2. Lineage (NCBI taxonomy): Eukaryota > Metazoa > Arthropoda > Malacostraca > Decapoda > Palaemonidae > Macrobrachium > Macrobrachium nipponense. The sequence goes on from NC_087214.1 coordinate 71,214,177, forward strand.
TTTGTGTAAGTTAACTGTAAAGTGTCCCTCATTACCTTATTTATATGGCCTAGTTAAAACTCATGCGCCCAATTATTAGTACTGTAGGATCAATTGCTTATAAACTATCTGAATATCTAACTAAATTGTTATCCCCGCTACTTGGAACTGTATCTAATTCACACATCCGGAATTCTCTTGATCTTGTGGAAAATATAAATAACATTGTACTAAACCCTAGTGATATCCTTGTCAGTTTTGATGTATTTTCCTTGTTTACAAAAGTCCCTATTGATTCTGTGCTAGAATATTTAAGTAATGAACTTGTACTGCATGAATTGCCTATGTCCATTAGTCACATAATTTCATTGATTAAGTTATGTATTTGAGATTGCAGATTTATTTTTAATGGAGAATATTACCAACAAATATTTGGTGTGGCCATGGGTTACCCTTTATCACCTCTCCTTTCAAACTTATATATGGAATTTTTTGAGAGACAACACCTCCCGAATATCACACTTATCCCCTTAAAATGGTACCGATATGTCGATGACATCTTAGTAGTCTTACCTGTTGTTATCGATGTAAATTATTTATTGTCTAAATTGAATATTTAGTGCCATCCATAAAATTCACTGTTGAAATTGAAAATAACAATGTCATCCCTTTCCTAGATGTAATTATAAATAGAGAATCTTTCCAATGAAAATTCAGTATTCATAGAAAACCCATAAATAATTTAACATATGCACATTTTTATTCTGGCCACCATCTTAATATTAAAATTTCAATTTTTTCTTCTATGTTCCTACGTGCTTTGCGTATCACGAGTCCACAATATCTTGACCAAGAAATAGAATATATAAAAAAGATAGGAAACGATCTCTGCTACCCACCTCATATAATTGATTTATGTTATCAAAATGCTCACAAAAAGTTTTATAGTGTTGCTATTAATGAAAAAGAAATGCCTAAAAATGTACTTAGATTGCCTTCCTTTCGTGGATTTGAAACCATAAAATTGATATTTAAATCGTTTAATGTTAATGTAGTGTTCTCTTATAACAATACCATTAAAGATATGCTAATTAAGAATAGTCCCGTAACAAGTAACATAATTTACAAAATTCCTTGTAAGGATTGCCCATCTTTTTACGTTGATCAGTCAAGTAACAATTTATGTGTACGTATAAAGCAGCATATGTATTCAGTTAGAACAGCCCAGACTTCAAATGCACTGTTTATCCATCTGAGTGAAAAATCTCACTGTATTAATTGGGGCGATAGCTCTGTAATTGGTAGATCTAATGATTATGTTT
>NC_087214.1:71215977-71235977 GCF_015104395.2 Macrobrachium nipponense
CAAAAAATTACCATATTTGAAAAGTCTAAAAAATTCTCGAGCCTCTTTTTTTCCTGCATTTTCACGGCCCGGGAGAAAGAGAGAGAGAGAGAGAGAGAGAGAGAGAGAGAGAGAGAGAAGAGAGAGAGAGAAGATGATAACAACTTTAACCTTCTGAAGATGACAAAAAAAAAAAATATATATATATATAATGACCGAACCACCCAACACCAAATCCTACTTACCGAGAGGCAGTAAGGGTGTGCCAACGCCCGTCCGTCAGTTGGGCCTTCGTCAGGCACAGGGACCTTGGTGGATCCGGGTGGAGTTGCAGGACGAGGCATAGACGCCCGTTTACTAGCTCCAGGGCGAGTCTGTCACGCCCGTGTTGGGATGATAGGACCACAAAGTTCCCCTCGTAGCGTGAAGGTTCGGAATCTGAAAGGTAATGGAAATATATATATATATATATATATATATATATATATATATATATATATATATATATATATATATATATATATATATAAACAATGTTTACTAAGAATAATTCAATGAATTTCTCTTTTAAAGTGACGATTTACAATTCAGATATCTTCACACGACTGCAGGTTACAGGCAGTCACAGAAAGGTCACAGAGATGTCACAGACAATCACAGAAAGGTCACAGAGAGGTTTCATTCAAGTCATAGACAGTCACAAAAAGGTCACAGAGAGGTTTCATTAAGATCACAGACAGTCACAAAAAGGTCACAGGAGGTCACAGACAGTCATAGAGATGACATAGAGTGGTCACAGAAAAGTAACAGAAAGGACCCAGATAAGTCACAGAGAGGTCAAATATCCCCCTCTCAGCTCACCTGAGATGTAAAGTGGTGGTGTAAGCTAGGGGCGTGAAGGACAACGCCAACTTGACATAACTGTTCAGCTGGAACGACGCGGGCGTGGAAGTGGTGGCACACTGGGTGCCAGACCACCCGGGCTGGCACTCGCACCTGAGGTACCCAGGAGAACCGTGGCACCTTTTGGAAGTCAGAGAGTGAGGAACGATTCTTAATTCAAAAAATATATACATAAATCCTATATATATTCAAAAATTTTCCCCTCTTGGGGTAAATATCTATAACAATGATAACCTAGGGGTCGGAAACTATCAAATTGAGGCTTGATATAGTTCACCCCGGGACCAGCTTCTCAAAGCACTAGATTCTAGGTAGGTTCGTGAAATGAAGGTAGTTTGGACTGAGCCTTGGGGCGGTACGTAATGTCCTGAGGGGTTGGGACTTTATGTCTCGGCCGTCTATATTACCAGTTTTATTAAAGGCTTGGGTACATTATTCTATATACACACAGATATATATATATATATATATATATATATATATATATATATATATATATATATATATGTGTGTGTGTGTGTGTATAGAACAATGTGCCCAAACCTTTAATAAAACTGGTAACATAATATATGGTCAAGACGTTAAGTCTTAAACATATATTTTATATATATATATATATATATATATATATATATATATATATATATATATATATATATATATATAATGTATGTATGTATGTATGTATGTATGTATGTATGTATGTATGTATGTATGTATGTATGTCATGTATGCATGTATGTATGTATGTATGTATATCCATTCTTAGAACATTCACACACCCCTTATCCGAGTGACTTGAAAACAAACGCGACAAGAACACATGGATATCCGTTATTCTGAGAGTATAGAAGCAAATCTAATCTATGGAGTATACAAAATCCCTCTCCTCTAAATGCTATGACCTGTATGCTGGCAAAACAAACCCTTCGGAGTTCATCTAGTTGAAATGCAAGATTAGTTTTACCTGGAGGGGAGTACTGTCTGTCTGTCAATTCGCTTTATATGTTTCAGATGGGGTGACTGACGCATAAAGGCTGCGAGAAACTTATAAAAAACTAATATGCTAAAGGACTGTAAGTTATTCATTTGTTTCTGATAGAACATTGGATAAAAGAGGGATAAATATTAACAAACAAACAAACAAACAAACAAACAAACAAACAAACAAACAAACAAACAAACAAACACACACGACTTAATATTTGGTTCTTATATGTTTACCTAGCAGGGTCTGGACTGAGAAACATTCACTATAAAGGAATTCAGAGCTTTCTTGTCACAAATAAAACGCGTAACCTGCAATGTATTTATAACTTGTTTATTTAATGCTAAGTTGACTGAAGGAGGTACAAAAACTTCTTTTTTTATTTGTCGAGAGTAAACGGAAACTTATTAGAATTATGTTCAGAATATTGACCTCACTCGCCTGATCTGTTTACTCGAAAAGCCAAAGTGATTTCTTGATATTTTCATATCCTCATACTTTGAACAATCGTATACTTCTTGGCTTTTATATTACACAGAAATAATCAGGGCTGTTTTAATACACAATCCTTTTCCTAATCTAATACATAGAGTTATGTGGCTGTTATGATACACAGTCAAACCATGTGGCTGTAGCTGTTATAATACTTAGAAATATGTCGCTGTTATAATACAAAAACAAAGTGAGGTGGCTGTTATATCACATAGAGTTATGTGGCTGTTGAAATATTTATGTGGTTATGTGACTTAAAATAAATGAGAGTTATGTGACTGTTAAAATAAGAGGTCTGAGGCTCTTGCAATACTTACAGTCATGTGGCTGTTATGATACACAAGGTTATGTAGCTTATTTAAGCTTATTTAATATGTGGTTATTTGGCTTTATAATAGGTAAGAGTTATGTAACTGTCACAATAGACAGACGGTGTCAAGTGGCTGTTATAATACATAGAGTTATGTGGCTGTTGTAATACATAGAGTTATGTGGCTGTTGTAATACATAGAGTTATGTGGCTGTTGTAATACATAGAGTTATGTGGCTGTTGTAATACAGAAGGTTATGTGGCTGTTGTAATACATAGAGTTATGTGGCTGTTGTAATAATACATAGGGTTATGTGACTGTTATAATACACAGCCATGTGCCTATTGTAAAACATATAGGATAGAGAGCCAAGTCATGTGAATGAGTCAAGTGGATGTTATAATACAGAGTTATGTGGCTGTCACGATACATAGAGTTAAATGGCTGTTATAATACATAGTTATGTGGCTGTTGAATTGCATAAAGATGCCTCAGAAACATACTCACCTTCCATGCACTCCACAGCTGAGACCACTTGACTCGCACTCCACAGCCGGACAACCGGGCGAGCTGCCTTCACTGAGTATTTGATTGCCTAGGTCTATTAGCTATGATGGTCAGAGAAATAGAGTATAGCCGTTAGTACAGAGTTGTGTTATGTCTATAAATGTGTGATTTATTCAGATTTACCAGTTAATTAATGATCATAAATCAATATTTCTGTATTCACCTCTCCGTTGATCCTCAAATTCCTCAGGCAACCCCTGAGGGGAAGCCCAGACACCGCCGTGGGCCAGCCGTGAGCCGTCTGGGAAGGGGGCGGGTGTGAGAGCCCGCCCACCTGAAGGGGTTGAGCTGTGTTCAGGAGATTGGCGCCCCTCGGCAGCCTCGCCGCTCCTCTGCACGTGTGGGCGTCCGGGGGGATGGGCGGAGAGAGTGTTGGCGTTGACGAGGAGGATGAGGAGGATGAGGAAGCGTTTGAGGAAGGTCTAGGGGGAGGGCCGTCTATGCTCCCACCGGAACACAGGTCGACGATCATTTCCACCAGCTGAGACGGTCCCGGAATTGAAGGGTTAGTCAGGGAATCAAAACAATGTCGATACGATGTCTACATATATACTAAACTTCACTTGTCCCATCATGCACTCAATCTTGTGCTTTCTCGATATGAAAGCCCTGTTATTTTTCTATTTCATTCACCCCTAAGCATCAAACCTGTTACAAATATTCATCCTGACCATACTCTCCTATACTCTTCACATATCTAGATCTTTTCATGTGCTTTCAATTATTCTACCCCTCCAAATATTTCCCACTCAACCGGAGACAAATCAAAGACTTTCAAACTCACCTCGTCCTTCCAGATGACGTCGAGTCTGTGCCACGTCGAATCTGCGAGCGAGTAGGAGGCGTTGAGGTTGAGCACCGAAGGCCCGGCTCCGAGGTCGAGCAGCAGGGAGGGCCGACCTCCTCGGAGTTCGAGGGAGAACATGTCGCTGTAGGTAGCGGAGGGCATGACCAAGTGGTCTGGGCCAGAGTACAGGAGAGTGGCGTCCTCGCTGCTGGTGAAGAAGTCTAGGCTGATGTGGATGTCTGCGCACGAGGGTATGGACGGCACCCATGCCCATCCTCCTCCTGCGCCCTGCTGAGGATGATGCCCCGAGGATGCCATTGGTCTCCCTCCAGAACTACTGCTACTTCCTCCCCCCACTCCTCCTACCCCACCTCCTCCTGTCCCTCCACCTTTCCCGCCTCCACCCTCGAAGTGACGGATGAGGACTTTGCATCTGGAGCCGGTGGTTCCGTGAGGACAGATACACCTAAGGACGGAACCGGAATATACACACACATATACAAACAGTAAATGAAGTGTGACGACATTTATAAAAGACACACTTGTACCTTTGCACCTTGAGCAACAAATTCTCTGCAACCTCACCTAGTTCCAGTATCAGTGGGAATACATCTGCCTCCGTTCAAGCAGGTGTCTGGGGAACAGGTGCCGTCTTCGAACTCGGGCGGACTCTGACAGCTGCAGCCATTCTGGATGTTGACCCAAGGACCCACGAGGGCTGAAGTGTTGGCATCGACGACGGAGAAACCGCTGCCCAGGGACACGCGAGCAGAGCAGCCCTCCCTGCAGATGCTAGACTGGTCGTGGGAGTTCTCCTTACACGCCCCCACGCCCACGTCGAGGACGCTCACGCCCATCGCGTGTTCCAGCTGATGAAGATATATTAGAATCAGCATCATCATTCATTATATTATCATTATCATATATGATAAAGGATTTGTAGGTCAATAAGGATAAAAATTTAGTGAATTCCAGTGAAGGATCTGAACGGGGCGTCCCCATTCGTCCAAAATGACCAGTAAGGGTCAATCTTACTCAGGCTCTACTCACCGACACACCCGTTTCCACTGGAGGAGGAATTTGATATCAAGAAAAAATCAGCGACATAAAAAAGTGAATTACAGAGGCAAGGCTTGATGAATGAGAATATTTTCTTAAGATTTAGAGATCGAAAATAGGTGAAGTGAAATTAATATGCAGAATATAAGGGAGCCCTCCTGTCATGTATGATCTTTGTGACCTACTAATGACTTATTTGACATGTATATTGTGACCTTATTCTGAACTACTCACTCTTGCGTATGACTTTCTTTGACTTATTAAATTGAATCCAGTAGAAGATCACAGAGAAGGGCAGTCCCTCCTGTTATCTGTGACGTTGTTTGACCATCTAAAGACTATCATATGAGTAAACTGTGACCTCACTTCCATGACCTTACCCATGACACTCTGGAAACTATCAAACAAGGAAATTGTGACGTTGTTTGACCCTCTAAAGACTATCAAAATTGTGACCTCACTTCTATGATCTTACCCAAGACCTGATGCATGACGCTTGAAGAAATCTTTTAAACAAGGAGATTGTGATCTCATAAAAAAACTATCATCTTTGACCTTATCCTTTCCTACTTGACCTGAACTCACCTCCTGTTTCCTGTGTAGGAGGATGTGGTGGAGGTTGGTAGGAGAAGGAGAGGTGAGCCAGATCCTGGTTGAGGGAGTGGGAGGACCTTTGACTTGTTGGACGGACACTGCTTCAACCTCCTCCTTGCTGAAGGAGACCCACTCCCTCACCATGGACACCAGGTAGTCTAGAAGGTTCATGTCGTTCTGGGAGGTAATAATAATAATAATAATAATAATAATAATAATAATAATAATAATAATAATAATAATAATAATAATAATATCAGAAGAGTATTATCATACTGAATATGCAGAAATAATGTTACATTAGTTATTCAATCTCTCTCTCTCTCTCTGTCTCTCTCTGTCTCTCTCTCTCTCTCTCCAATATGTAAACAGAAAGCTCCCTGAATTCGTATAAAATACCATCCTCCTCCCCCTCCCCCCCCCCCTCTCCTCTCTCTCTCTCTCTCTCTCTCAAATAATGGAAACGTAGGCCCTGAATTCGTATAAAAATACTCTCTCTCTCTCTCTCTCAAATCTCTTCCTCTCTCATGTCTCTCTCTCCTCTCTCAAATCTCTCATATGTAAACAGAAAGCTCACTTAATTCGTATAAAATACCTCCCCCACTCTCGCTCTCACCCACCTTTTCCTCCCTGACAATCCTGTAAGGGTTAATGGCCAGAGTTATGGGCGTGGCAGCTTTCACCTCCCGGTAACTTAAAGATTTGACCCTTACGGTGACATTAGCGCTGACCCCTGACTGACCTTGGCTTTCGTCGCTGACGGAGAAGCCGAGGTCGTAACTGCAAGAGGAAGAAGAAGGAGAGGATAAAAGAAGATGCAATATAGAGAGGATAAAATTTGATGGACAAAGACGACAGCAAAAATAAAAATCACGTATTTTTGACAGTGTTGTATACAAGAAGGTAAGAATATGATTAAAGGTGATATTTTTGGCGTGAGAAGAAAACAAAAATATGGAAAGGCAGATAAGAATAAGATGATAAGAGATAATATTGACGGGAGAAGAAGAATAAGAATAAGAAGGTAGAAAGAGAAGATAGAAACAAATATTTTTTGACAATTCCAAAAAGTAATATTTTTTTTCTTTTTCATTCATAAAGCAAGATAGTTCAGGAACATTCGGTAATGCATGAATATTAAATATGTCGAATTTATCACTATTTGAAAATGACCTGAAAATGTTTCGTATAATGTAGTAGATCTTATAAATTGAAAATTTAAAAATAAAAAAAAAACACCAAAAAAGCATTATTTCAAAATTCAAAATAACTCCAGAAAAAAAAAGGGAAAAAAATAACGAAAAATTCAAGGCACTTTTGACATGTTAAAAAAAAACAAAAAAATATTGGAAATCCATCTAAACCCCACCACGGAAAAAAATATGCATTTATCAATAACATATCGAGGAGTCAGGCGAAGGAACCCGAGAAAAGATAAATTGAAAATATAACATCAAACTAATGGTGAAGAACAAAAAAGTGAAATCAACGACGTACCTCTCCCAGAAAAAAACATATACTGAAGATTCAACAAACAACCTCCCTTTAAAAAATACACTGAAAATGAAAAAAAAAAAAAAAAAAAAAAACTGAGCAAAAGAAAAAAAACCATACACTGAAGACTCAACAACATTCCCCCCCTCATATAAAAAAAAAAAAAAAAAAAAAAAAAAAAAAAAAAAACAGCCAAACGAGGGCAGAGGAGCAGCCCAACCTTCCATCTTTGGTAGCAGGCTTCATGGAGAGATCGCCAGTCTTGGCGTTGAGCGAAAAATTCGGGTGCTGCTGCTGTTTCCACTTGTAGGTCTTGGACGCTGCGTCCCAATCGTCGGGGTCCTTCACGTATATCCTACCCAATGGCACCTCCGTCGCCTGGGGCTGCGAAGGAGGAAGGATTCCCTGAGGTAAGTCAATTAAGATTCAAAAGACTATATAAATAGGATAGAATGCGAAGGCTCACATACTGTAGAAGGATAGTTTAGGATATGAAAGGTAGGAGTCCTAAGGACATATCCTACCAAGGGGCACCTCCGCAAAGGATTGAGGGACTGAAGGATTCCCTGAATAGGGCAATAAGCATTCAGAAAAGAACACAATTAGGACTGAATGCTGGTAAGAGGTCAGATAGAAGGCTATTTTTGGATTGGTGGCGATCAAGTGATTATAATTACGTCTGTCTGTCTGTCTGTCTGTCTGTCTGTCTGTCTGTCTGTCTGTCTGTCTGTCTGTCTGTCTGTCTGTCTGTCTGTCTGTCTGGTGGTAATCAAATGATTATAATTACTATAGTATCTCTCTCTCTTCTCTCTCTCTCTCTCTCTCTCTCTTCCTGGTTCCTAAAATTCTAGTAAACAACCGTCTAATTAAAGTTTTATCTCTCTCTCTCTCTCTCTCTCTCTCTCTCTCTCTCTCTCTCTCTCTCTCACCTGGACCGTATGTACAGTTATGATCTTGGACGCCGGCGCCATCGGGTTGTCGTTCAGATCGGCGACATGCAACGTCAAGGTAACGGTAGCAGAGAGGGGCGGGGACCCCGCGTCTCCCACCAGCAAAGGAACTAAAAGGGCGCGTCGCTCCTCCCGGTCGAGGGCGCTCCTCGTCGACACCACGCCCATGCCTCGGCCTTCGTCGCCTCCTTCGGGAAAAGGGGAGAGATGATGATAAATAAGTCATGTTTTAGATGATTATTGATGGAAGTCGTTGAGAAGTTCTCCTCTTCGTCGACTTCTTCAGGAGGAAAGGAGAGGAAAGGAAATATATGTTTTAGACGAAGGTAATCGATAAACACACTAACAAACAACGATAAAATAACGAAAACAGGGTGAAGTGGAATATAAGAGGAGGCAGACCTATTTGATAAACAAACAAATTAACAAACAACAACAACAATATAAAAAAAAACAGAGTGAAGTGGAATATAAGATGATCAGACCCATTTTATAAACAACCACCCCTCCCTCCCAAAAATACAGATTGAAATGGATTATACTAAGTGGGGGCAGACCCATTTGGTAAACAAACACCGCTGCGACACCACACCCGGCCCCTGAACAACCCCCCCCCCCCCCCCCCCACCCGCCCCACCAAAAAAAAAAAAAAACCACTGAAATGGAATATAAGAAGGGCAGACCCATTTAATAAAGGCCCCTTCCACAAAATAAAATACAGATTGAAATTGAATATAAGTGGGGCGAACATATCTGATAAAAAAATCCCGCCCTCCCCCTCAAAAAAAATAATTAAAAAAATAAACCGGAGGGGCAGACCCATTTGATAAACAAGCTAGCACAAAGAAAAGGTAAAATAAAGGGAGAAAATCAATATGAAGGGGGCAGACCCATTAAATAAACAAATTACCAAAAAAATAAAAACCAGTGAATTTCAATATAAGAATGGCAACCCCATTAGATAAAAAATAAAACCATAAACAAATAAAAGACTGAAGTGAAATCTAAGACGGGCAGACCCACTAGACAGACGATTTTTTTTTTTAATAAAGTGAGGAATTTCAACATAAGCATGGCAGACCTAATACATAAAACAGACATTAAAATTTTTTTTAAAAGTAAATTTTAATATAAAAAAGAGCAGACCCACTTACTTCTCTCAAATCGAACTTTGACAGCCGACTTGATGTGGGGCGGCGCCCTCGGGTCGAGGGCTATCGTGAAGGGCGGCCCGTGCCCTTCCCGCCAGTCGTCGGGGTCACCTAGTTTGACCTCTGCCACGACCTTTGGCTTGGCGTTCTCCAGGACCTGGACTTCTTGCGGATTCGCTAGGAACGGCGGGTTGTCGTTAACATCTGTGACGTTTACCTGTTAATAATAATAATAATAATAATAATAATAATAATAATAATAATAATAATAATAATAATAAAATGGCAGTATTCAGCGAATTAATCTTAATACCAGCTGAATACCAGAAACGACCCCGGCCTGACATTGACCTCGTTTTGGAATGATACCAACACCGGCGACGACCCCTGCTTGACCTGGACCTGAGGAATGCATACACCAGTATTCTGATAATACCAGTATATTGATGATACCAGTTTTTGACTGATAAATCTGTTCTAAATAAATTACCATTTTCAGCATTAATCCAAATATGAATATTGACCAACTATTGCGAAGTATCGCTGAGCCAGAAAAGCGAGTAATATGAACAATAGAAAAGATAATATAGAAGATTATTTCGCTGAATTCTGCCATTTTATTCAACAGAATTTGTTTAAAAGAGGGCCTTCTTCAAAATAATAATAATAATAATAATGATAATATGTTTTATTAAAAGTGATTGCTGCCTCAGCTGCATTAATTTTATACAGGTTCATCTCTATTTTTCTCATTGATGCTTAAACAAGTGAGCAACGCACCGAAGGTTGACATATCTCAATTAGGTAATAGTCAAAACGATTGGGTTTTTTATTGGTAAAAAATTCCAGTGGGGGTAGTCAAATTTTCGGGTATATCCCTTAGAGTTTATTGCACATAGCATTGATGTTGAATTCTATCTCTTTTTTATTCTTTTTGTGGGGCCGCGACGTTTCGTCTGAATAAACCTCAAGACATCCTCTTGGGCAGAGGTGGGTGAAGGAATGAAGTGAGAGGGTGGTTGTTGTTTAAGATAAAGCTGGCCTTGTGCCAGCACGGGCTCTTGCTCGTAGAGCAGCCCATATGACCTTGTGAGATGGTGAGTCCGACTGCTTATATTGTAGCGGTGCAGCGGGGGACTTCGTGCCGCTGCCTTTTCATTGGCTAGTGAATGGGGAGCTGCTTTTTCATTGGCTACCTGGCTGCGGGCTGAAGCAAGCTCCTGAGCGCATGTTCAACAGACGCACCGATCTTCTCAGCTGCATATCATCTCTCCGGGCTTCATTTTTATTGGTCGAAGGCCGCGTGACGTCACTGCTGGTATTATTCATGGTATTAATGTCGTCTTCGGTGTTATTTTCCAATTGAATTGGGGCGTTTTCAGGCGGCGATATGGTGAAGTTTGCCGTTACTGGGGTGTTCCAGGAGCAAAAGCCCTCCATGAATACGACATAGGAGGCCTTTTGCTCCCGACCTGCATGCGAACCTTCGCCCGAAAACGCCCCAATTCAAGAGGAAAATAACACCGAAGACGACATTAATACCATGAATAATACCAGCAGTGACGTCACGCGGCCTTCGACCAATAAAAATGAAGCCCGGAGAGATGATATGCAGCTGAGAAGATCGGTGCGTCTGTTGAACATGCGCTCAGGAGCTTGCTTCAGCCCGCAGCCAGGCAGCCAATGAAAAAGCAGCTCCCCATTCACTAGCCAATGAAAAGGCAGCGGCACGAAGCCCCCCACTGCACATCCACAATATAAGCAGTCGGGCTCACCCTCTCACTAGGTCATACGGGCTGCTCTACGAGCAAGAGCCCGTGCTGGCACAAGGCCAGCTTAATCTTAAACAACAACCACCCTCTCACTTCAGTCCTTCATCCACCTCCGCCCAAGAGGATGTCTGAGGTTTATTCAGACGAAATGTCGCGGCCCCACGAAAAGAATAGAAAAGAAATAGAATTCAACATCAATGCTATGTGCAATAAACTCTAAGGGATATACCCGAAATTTTGATACCCTTCACTGAGATTTTTTACCAATAAAAAACCCAATCGTTTTGACTATTACCTAACTGAGATATGTCAACCTTCGATGCGTTGCTGACCAGTTTAAGCAACAATGAGAAAACAGTAATTAGAAAAAATAGAGAACCTGTATAAAATTAATGCAGCTGAGGCAGCAATCACTTTTAATAAATAAAATAATAATAATAATAATAATAATAATAATAATAATAATAATAATAATAATAATAATTACATGAACAGGAATAAGGGATACCACAGAACAAACTATTCGGAACCAACCAGAAAAGACTATACAGCCAACTAAGAGGGGAAGACAACACCCCAGAAAATTCCTGAAGCCGAACAAAGTAAGAGACTGGGAAAACATATGGAGCAATCCGGTATCACACAACAAACATGCAACATGGCTCAGGAAGTCAAGGAAGAACGAAACAGGGAGAATAAAACAAAGATTCACAGACATCACGACAGACACAGTCAGACACCAAACTAAAGAAAATGCCAAACTGGAAAGCCCCAGGTCCCGATGAAGTCCATGGATACTGGCTCAAAAACTTCAAGGACCTACACCCACGAATAGCAGAACAACTCCAGCATTGTATCTCAAATCACCAAGCACCAAATGGATGACCACAGGAAGAACATCCTTAGTACAAAAGACAAGAGTAAGGGAAATATAGCCAGTAACTACAGGCCTATCACCTGCCTACCAATAATGTGGAAGTTACTAACAGGTATCATCAGTGAAAGGCTATACAACTACCTAGAGGAGACAAAACACCATCCCCCACCAACAGAAAAAAGGCTGCAGAAGGAAGTGTAGGGGCACAAAAGACCAGCTCCTGATAGACAAAATGGTATGAAGAACAGTAGGAGAAGGAAAACCAACCTAAGCATGGCATGGATAGACTATAAGAAAGCCTTCGACATGATACCACACACATGGCTAATAGAATGCCTGAAAATATAGGGGTGGGGCAGAGGAAAATACCATCAGCTTCCTCAAAAATACAATGCGCAACTGGAATACAATACTTACAAGCTCTGGAATAAGACTAGCAGAGGTTAATATCAGGAGAGGGATCTTCCAGGGCGACTCACTGTACCCCACTACTCTTCGTAGTAGCCATGATTCCCATGACAAAGTACTACAGAAGATGGATGCGGGTACCAACTCAAGAAAAGAGGCAACAGAATCAACCATCTGATGTTCATGGACGACATCAAGCTGTATGGTAAGAGCATCAAGGAAATAGATACCCTTAATCCAGACTGTAAGGATTGTATCTGGGACATCAGGATGGAGTTGGAATAGAAAAATGCGCCTTAGTCAACATACAAAAGCAAAGTAACGAGAACTGAAGGGATAAAGCTACCAGATGGAGCAACATCAAACACATAGATGAGACAGGATACAAATACCTGGGAATAATGGAAGGAGGAGATATAAAACACCAAGAGATGAAGGACACGATCAGGAAAGAATATATGCAGAGACTCAAGGGCGATACTCAAGTCAAAAACTCAACGCCGGAAAAATATGATAAAAGCCTTAAACACATGGGCAGTGCCAGTAATCAGATACAGCGCAGGAATAGTGGAATGGACGAAGGCAGAACTCCGCAGCATAGATCAGAAAACCAGAAAACATATGACAATACACAAAGCACTACACCAAGAGCAAATACGGACAGACTATACATAACACGAAAGGAAGGAGGGAGAGGACTACTAAGTATAGAGGACTGCGTCAACATCGAAACAGAGCACTGGGGCAATATCTGAAAACCAGTGAAGACGAGTGGCTAAAGAGTGCATGGGAAGAAGGACTAATAAAAACAGACGAAGACCCAGAAATATACAGAGACAGGAGAAAGACAGAAAGAACAGAGGACTGGCACAACAAACCAATGCACGGACAATACATAAGACAGACTAAAGAACTAGCCAGCGATGACAATTGGCAATGGCTACAGAGGGGAGAGCTAAAGAAGGAAACTGAAGGAATGATAACAGCTGCACAAGATCAGGCCCTAAGAACCAGATATGTTCAAAGTACGATAGACGGAAATAACATCTCTCCCATATGTAGGAAGTGCAATACGAAAAGTGAAACCATAAACCACATAGCAATGTGAATGCCGGCACTTGCACAGAACCAGTACAAAAAGAGGCATGATTCAGTAGCAAAAGCCCTCCACTGGAGCCTGTGCAAGAAACATCAGCTACCTTGCAGTAATAAGTGGTACGAGCACCAACCTGAAGGAGTGATAGAAAAACGATCAGGCAAAGATCCTCTGGGACTATGGTATCAGAACGGATAGGGTGATACGTGCAAACAGACCAGACGTGACGTTGATTGACAAGGTCAAGAAGAAAGTATCACTCATTGATGTCGCAATACCATGGGGACACCAGAGTTGAAGAGAAAGAGAGGGAAAAATTGGATAAGTATCAAGATCTGAAAATAGAAATAAGAAGGATATGGGATATGCCAGTGGAAATCGTAACCCATAATCATAGGAGCACTAGGCACGATCCCAAGATCCCTGAAAAGGAATCTAGAAAAACTAGAGGCTGAAGTAGCTCCAGGACTCATGCAGAAGAGTGTGATCCTAGAAACGGCACATAGTAAGAAGAGTGATGGACTCCTAAGGAGGCAGGATGCAACCCGGAACCCCACACTATAAATAGCAACCCAGTCGAATTGGAGGATGTGATAGAGCAAAAAAAAAAAAAAAAAAATAATAATAATAATAATAATAATAATAATATAAATAATGGTTGGTAACCTCTAAATTTGTCAAGTAATCGAATCAATTTCATGGCATTCTCTCTCTCTCTCTCTCTCTCTCTCTCTCTCTCTCTCTCTCTCTCTCTCTCTCTCTCTTAATCCTTAAGCAGAAGGATCCATACTTTAAAAAATTAAGTATTCAAATTAAGAACAGAATTCCTTTATTTTCCGCTTTAATTACACAGGATCATTAAACACTTTCTCCCACTCTCTCTCTCTCCCTCTGCATCTGTCACGAAACTATTAAATGAAAATGAACAGCAATATATAATCTATTTACCCTCGATTCCATGGAATCTCTCTCTCTCTCTCTCTCTCTCTCTCTCCTCTGTAGCTATTATGGAACCCTCATTCACAGAATATGAACAATAAACTCTAGGCTAATTATTTATTCTCCGTTTGACTAGTTAATTTCATAGAACTGGGGAGAGAGCCTTTATAACGACACGTACATCAATGCACAATGAGTCTAGTTGACTGGGGAACAGATCTGCAGTAGTAGTAACATAGAAAAGTAGCCTTTATAACGGCACCTGAATGAATACATATTTCAGTCTAGCTCATGCAGTAGTAGTAATGGTGGAGATGAGCCTTTATAACGGCGCCTGTATGAAAGCCTCCCATCACTGTCACTAACTCAAGAGATAAAAAGATCAACCTTGCAATAGCAGAGACTTGAATAACGTCTGTCAACTTGCAATGATGCAATAAGGGCAGAGAGAGAGAGAGAGAGAGAGAGAGAGAGAGATGAATAATCACTGACCGTTGAATTAACTACAACAACTTGTGGGAAAGATAGAGTTTTATTGACCACCTCTGTTCCATTCGAGGCTTTGTTGTCACAAAGGGTTAATGTCAGTGTGGATTACAGAATGAAAATACAGGGATTATTTTTTAAGAGGTTTTAAAACTGTAAATGTTCGTCGAGATTTTTCTCCTTCGCCAAAAGCAGGATTGAGGAAGTTCTTTTTTAACTGTTGTTTATTTTTAGAACAATTTTTTTTCTTTTATTTTGAATGTGGAATAGCAAGAAGCATTATTATTCTGTCATGGCTTGTGCTTGTTTCACTAAAAATGTCTAAACGAAGCTCGAACGCGCAACTGAAATATGAATTCATTCTTATCCAGTCTGAGCCAGAGATTAAATTATGTTAATTCTCTTTCATCATGGAATTCGTCCCTACAGCGGTAGCCGAGCCATTTGCTTGTATCTGTAAAGGTCCGTGGTTCGAGCCCACGCAAGCTGCTTACCAGCTGACCCAGCTGAGATTGGATGCAAGAAAAAGATACCTATCAATTAGGGTACCTTATGTTTCAAGTAACTATAATTACAGTCAGCTGTACTAAGTGATTGCATATAGATATTTCTATGACTGAAAACCAGGATTTGGGAAAATCTGAGATACATGTTAACTGACAGATATAGATGCAGTAAGACGTACTTTGGACCGGCACAATCGCTGCCAATTGTACAGAATACTTTCTTGTATATCATTTGCTACTTCAGGATTAGCAGTGTGTGTGTGTGTGTGTGTGTGTAATTCTTATAGTCCTTACAATGGACACCAATTCATAATCTTGTGCATAATTACAGCGAAATGTACGGTGTAATTTTATGTGCAGCAAACTGCGGCCAATCGTGACGAATACTTTCATGCACATCAATTCCACATCTTCAGGATGGCATGAACTAGCAATGTAGAGAACTTTCGTGTGCTAAAGGTACGCATCTTCGGGAATGGATGAACTAACCGTGACAAGTACTTCCATGTGCAAAAGCTACACATATTCAGGACTTTATAAACTAACAATGAAGTACTCTCGTGTACGAAATATACACATCTTCAAGATGGCATGAACTAGCAATGTAGAGAACTTTCGTGTGCTGAAGTTACACATCTTCAGGAATGAATGAACTAACTGTGACGAGTACTTTTGTTTACAAAAGTTACTCATCTTCAGGACTTTATAAACTAACAATGTAGAGTACTTTCGTGTATGAAAAATACCCATCTTCAGGATGGCATGATCTAGCAATGTACAGAACTTTCGTGTGCTAAAGTTACACATCTTCAGGACTGAATGAACTAACTGTTACAAGTACTTTTGTTTACAAAAGTCACGTATCTTCAGGACTTTATAAACTAACAATGTAGAGAACTTTCCTGTACGAAAATTACGCATCTTCAGGAGGGCTTGAATTGACAATGAAGAGTACTTTTGTGTAGAGTAACACCACATCTTCAGAACTGAATGAACTAACAATGTAGGAACCTTTGCGTAAAACAACTCCACATCTTCAGGATGACCCAAACACGCGTACCGCTATCCTATGCACTTACCGAAAGCGTAGCCGTCGTCGTCCTAGGAGGAATACCGTCGTCAGTAGCCAGAACTAGAACGTTGTGGACGTCGGCCGTCTCCCTGTCCAGGCCACCGACCAGCCGGACCGTTCCGGACCTGTCGACGCCGAAAATTCCACCAGGGTCGCTCGCTGGCGCGACGGAGTAACTTACCCGACTTTTCCCTCCCTGGGTTGGGGAGAAAAAAAAAGATGTATTATTTAGTAAAAAATTAAAATGAGCAGAACATGATGATATGAGCTCATTTTGTGTCAGCAAATGGAGATGACTAGGAAATGATGACATGGGCTATTTCATTCTCGTTGGGATTGAATTTGGAACAATAATACTAGTAGTAATAATAATAATAATAATAATAATAATAATAATAATAATAATAATAATAATAATAATAATAATAATAATAATAATAATAGCGAACATACACAAAAACACAAGGAGCCTTTTACCTCTGAAGAATGACATTTTCTCATTTCCTGAGAAATATTTTTATTTAAAAACTGTTAAAATAGTAGAAAAGTTTAATTTTCTTCCATCTGAGCTCTAACATTGCACTGTTTATTATTTCGCAACATTCAGCATACAAAACACGAAACATGATTAGTCCCCAGATGTTTTTAATTTTTATTATTATTCAAGATGAGATTTTGGTTAATATTTTACAATATTCATCTTTAATTACAATGTGTCCTTAGTCGCATGTATTTAATTAATAACCACCCTTACTTAAATATATTCAATTCACAATATTGTAAAATAAATATATGCTAATTCTCCTTTACTCAAGAAATATTAATGATAATCCTCTTTGTATATCAGTTCCCCTACATTAAAATATTTATCTTACAATCTTCTTTATATATTGGTATGTATTTTGCAAATTCCCTCTTTATACTATATCAATTCCCCCTTTTCTCAAAAAATAATTATTTTAAAATATTCCTCATTATACATCTAATCCCTCCTTTTCAAAAGCAATCATTTTACAATATTCCTCTTTATATATAAAATCCCCATTACTCAAAAACATATTATTTTGCAATATTCCTCTTCATATATCAGATCCAACACTGAAAAACGTTTTACAATATTCCTCTTTATATATCAATTCTCCCTCCTCAAAAACATATATTTTGCAACATTCCTCTTTATATATCAAATCCCTCCTTCTCAAAACCATTTATTTTACAATATTCCTCATTATATGTTAATTACCTCCTTCTCAAAAACATTTATTTTATAATTTTCCTCTTTATATGTCAATTCTCCCGTCCTCATAAACATTTATTTTACAATATTCATCTTTGTATATCAATTCCCTGCTCCCCAGAAACATTTATTTTACAATATTCCTCTATAATAATTCCCCCCTTCTCAAGAACATTTATTTTAAAATATTCTTCTTTATATATCAATCCCCCCTCCCTCAAAAACATTTGTTTTACAATATTTCTCTTTATATATTAATTCCGCATTCCTCAAAAACATTTATTTTACGATATTCTTCTTCATATATTAATTCCCCCCTTCTATAAAACATTTATTTTAAAATATTCTTCTTTATATATTAATTCCCCCTTCCTCAAAAACATTTATTTTACAACATTCCTCTTTATATATCAATTCCCCCTTCCTCAAAAACATTTATTTTACAATATTCCTCTTTATATATTAATTATCCCTTACTCAAAAACATTTATTTTATAATATTGCTCTTTAAATATTAAGTCCCTCCTTCTCAAAAGCATTTTTACTTTCATTTCCCACCAGGCCTTATTACAATTTTCCATGCAAGTCATATGTTTTTTTTTTTTCGTTTTAATTTTTTTTTTTCCTTTTTGCATGATTATGGAAAAGGCTGGCTCTGAAAGCACATATATACGTATATACTTTTTCCACTCTGCCATCAGGAAATGGGGAGGAGATTGCTTTCTCCGGAGGAGAAAGTGGGGGAAAGAAAGAAAGCAAAAATGAAAACAAAAGAGAGAGAACAACGAAAAAAAGAAAGTGTCCCACAAAGCTTAACAAATTTTTTTTCTCCTCATTCCTTTGCCATTTTTTGGGAAGGTGGCCCCAAGTGATATTTCGCGAAAGACTTTGAGAGAGAGAGAGAGAGAGAGAGAGAGAGAGAGAGAGAGAGAGAGAGGAGAAAGAGGGGAGTAGAATGGAAAAGTAAAATGTCTCAGGAGAAAATCTGAGACGTGAGGTAATAGGGGAGAGAGAGAGAGAGAGAGAAAGAGGGGAGTAGAATGGAACAGTAAAATGTCCTCGGGAAATCTGAGACTGAGGTAATAGTGGAGAGAGTAAGAGAGAGAGAGAGAGAGAGAGAGAGAGAGAGAGAGAGGATAATAAGTACAAGAATAAAAAAAATAAATGGCTGAGAAGAAAAGCTGAGCCGTGAGGTAGCAAGAAAGGAGAGAGAGAGAGAGAGAGAGAGAGAGAGAGAGAGAGAGGTCTCTTTGGTCATGAAAGAAAAATGATCGGTTCTCCTTGTGGGAGGGCATAAAAAGCGGAGATGATTAAGATATATTAAAACGGAGATGGGGCGAGTGGAAGAAAGAGCAAAAAAAGAAATAAAAAAAGAAGAATAACAAAGAGAGGAGAAAGAGGAGGGATTGAAAAATATGTCCGAAGGAGAATGAAAGAAAATCTTGAAGGGTATGAAAGTGATCTCGAGATGATACTCAGGCTCTTGGATTAAATAGAGAGAGAGAGAGAGAGAGAGAGAGAGAGAGAGAGAGAGAGAGAGAGAGAGAGAGAGAATTACTTCACTGGCCCTCATCTCTTCATGAGATTTATGCAAACATATGAATATCTTGAGTTGATATTCTTTATCTTGGATTGAAACGAGAGAGAGAGAGAGAGAGAGAGAGAGAGAGAGAGAGAGAACGATATCTACAGAGCCCTTAGTAATACAACTAATGAAAATTAAAATCGTCATTATATCAGACTATGCTAAAAACCCCAGTCTAACCTGAACATTTTAATTATGTCATCAAGCTATATTTTAAACTGGAGGCCATATTTTCCCATTGTCCTTTATCTTTGCTTTGTGCATCATTATTAATCGTAATCATATTCTAGTTCTTGGTTCTTACTTAACAAAATCCTTATCTAGAAATATCAAACATCTCCCGTCTAAGACACTGCAAAATGATCATCTACAGTAAGCTGAAGATATTTGCTTCTCTTGGAACTCTACTAATTAATATCCTCTGGGAATCTGATTTCCAGATACTCCGATTAATCACTCTCTAGCAGAGACTAGAAATGATTAATAACCGTGGAAAAATAATCACCAACAACTCCCGTAGCATTTCGATACCGCAATAAGACAAGCATTTTTTGAATAAGTCTCGGTGACATTTTTCCGATGCTAGATCCGGTCTCAATACCATCCCGCGCTGAGGCGATTTGACATGCATCTGACTTGTATCTCCTTAGGCTGACATTTCTGTTACTTCTCTCTGATTAAGTCTGTTTCCAAGAAGTTTGGACTGTTTTCTATGTGTTTTAGCTTCGATATGTTGCGGCAGAAGGG
>NC_087214.1:71243477-71250977 GCF_015104395.2 Macrobrachium nipponense
TTCATATTCTTTCATAATATGTGATGTTAGACTCACAGGCCTATAATTACTTGCCTCTAGTCTTGATCAACTTTTGAAAGTAGGGGTATTATAAGCTAATTTGTGCTCATCATAAATCTTGCCTGTATCTACACTTTGTCTTCATAATATTAAAAGTGGCTTTGCGATAGAATGAACTACTTTCTTTAACAAAATAGCAGAGACACCATCAGGCCCAGCTGCAGCTCCATTTTTATTTTCATTAATAGCCTGTACAATATCGGCTTCATTAATATCTATGTCTGATAAATATTCATTATTTTCATCCCTTATTTCTGTATAATTATCTTCATTATCAATTCTAGGGGTGAATTCTCTCTTATATCTTTCTGCCAATATGTTGCATATTTCCTCTTTTTCATTCGTTAATCTCCCTTCAATTCTTAGAGGGCCTATTTTTATTCTTCTTTTAATCAATTTTTTTGCATACGAGTACAATACTTTGGGGTTTTGCTGGATATTTACTAGGGTTTTTTTCTTCCAAGTCCGTTTTTCATTTTCTTTGATTGTATATTCTATCACTTTCCATGCATTTTTTTTCTTTTGCAAGACCTTTTTTCCACTTTCTGATTTCCTGGAACAATCCTTTGTCTCTTGGTATGCATGACTGATGTTTACTTATCTTCTATGGTATATATTTATCCACTATTTTCTCTAATATTTTATATAATATCCCTGTATTTACCTGCATATCATCACTTACAAAAATGTTATCCCAGTCTTTAATTCTTCATTTATTTCCAACCATTTTATATTTCTACTGTAGAAATTGTATTTTCCATATCCTTCAGAATGGATTATTATTTCTATGACATTATGGTCTGAAATACTCGCATTATAAACTATTATTTCTTTAACATAATTCACCTCGTTCACAAATACTAGGTCTAAAGTATTTTCCTTTCTTGTTGGCAGGTGATTTATTTGTTGAATGTTGTGTTCTAATAGCTTTTCAAAATGTCTCTTATCTTCTGCACTACTACTACTCTCTTTTTTATATGCATAAATACAACCACAATCTCCTATTTGTTCTTTCCAGTCTACAAAAGTAAAGTTAAAAGTATCCGGATAGAAAAATAGTTCAGTCCTTGTGTTTTCTACATATATCATCCAATTTTTCTATTATTGTGTCAAACTCCATTAATTTTTCAGATTCAAATTCTACCGCTATTAGTTCACATTCTGAGTTACTATATTTCTTATATATTTTTCCTTGTTTTTTGTCTTTCCCATATATCTGATCTATAAGTTTGGAACCCTTTTATTTGATCATCATTACCAGTCTCTTGGGAATACCAGGTTTCACTTATATTCATTATATCTATTTTCTTTTCAATTTGGGATAGTTCTTCTAAGAACTCTATTTTTTCTTTCTGAGTTACTCGTAACTAAACCCTGCACATTCATCACTATGATGGTTTGCGTGTTATCTCCTTCATTTAATATGGGTAATAATAAGGATTTTCCCAAGTCTCTTTCCTGTACTGGTATGTTGTCTTTTTTCTTTCCCCCCTTTCCATTTCCAGAAATTCTGACATTAAAAAATCCAACTTTTCCAAAATATTTGATCTTCCTTCATCATAATTATTCATTTTGTGTCTGAATCTGCATTTTCCTCCGTATCTGCACCATCCCCTAGCATCGTATATACAGTATTTATCTCTTGAGCTGTATCTTGGGCTATATCTTGGAGCTGATGCTTGGAAATTCTTTGCTGAAACTCCATATCGCGGTGATGGCTTGCGTTTTTCCTTCACTTCATGTTCTTTTTTCTTCTCTTTATTTGTTTCTTTTCTATTTTGGATTTTATTATATAATTGATTATTTAATTGATTTTGATTCATGGCTACAGGGTGCATATATTTACATTTTTTGTCGAACTTACATCCTTTTCCTTCTTTTAGGTTTTTGCATATTTTTGGATGTAGAGCTCTGTATTCATCCTCATAGCCGTCTAGGTATGCACATTTACCATAGATTTCATAGTTGTGACATACCTTGGGATGTTTGTAGTAACATCTTTCACCGAATCTGCAGTTCCCTTTTTTCAAAAGGGTGCAGACTTTGTCTTTCTTTTCGATTTTTTCTATCTCTATCCCATCAGTATGCAGATCTGTGTAAAGCCTCTTCGGGATTTTATTTTGTGTTATGTCATAATTTATTTCTTCGTATGTATGCTGCTTGATTGCCTCATATGTATTATCTATGAGTATCTCTGCATCCATACTCTTGTCTTGTTCTTTGTTCTCATTAATTTTTCCGTCATTTCAGTTTAGTTTTCCTCTCTTCCGTTTTCCTCTTCTTCCTCATCCTCCTCTTCTTCTTCATCTTCCACTATTTGCACATTAAGTCTTGATTTAATAACATTGTCTATCCATGGCAGACATGTTGAGCAAAATACTCTGGTATCCTTACACGTATTTTGCATGACCTCAGCACATTGTGTATGCGTGGGAATGTTGCATGTTGAACATTTTCTGATCAGGTTTTGTGGATTGACTATGCTATACCACACCTTACACAGTTTGCATGATTTTGGCATTCTTTTTCCTATTGCATCAATTAGTATATTTAGTGTTCACCTTATTCATTTTCTTTGTCGGAATATGTTGATTGATGTAAATTTTCTTTATAAGTCTCTTGACCATTTGAATTTTATTTGGAAATCCTTCAATTATTTTCATGATGTTTTCTAATGTTTTATTCCAGTTTAAAGGATCACATCCTTCCAATATTTCTATGAATACTTTTGTGTCTTTTTGATTTGGGCTGTTATTGATCTCGTAGATGAGAAATGCCAGTTCCCTTCCTGCTAACTCATCATATTGCAGATCTGCAAGAAACGCCAGATTTCTCCATCTCCTGCCGCATTGAGCTTACTGCCATCTTGATCTGATTTACAATACTTCACTCGGTAAATTAACTTAGTAGACGCTTTATCCTACTATTTTCACACTAATCTTATCGCCGTCAATTCACGAACACTTCTAGATATAATTCGCTTTCTAGTCGTGTGTTAAACGCATGATATCGGTTGATTTATCAGACTGTGCACAGGTACGTCTCACCAAGCAAAATGGCACTACTCGAGAGAGAGAGAGAGAGAGAGAGAGAGAGAGTCCTCCTCTTCAGAGGCGAGAGGACCCAACTCCCCCCCCCCCCCAAAAAAAAAAAAAAAAAAAAAAAAAATAAAAAATAAAAAAAACGCAACTCACCCTAAATGTGAAATTATTCGAGACGTCCTGGTCGATGACCGTCAGTGTAGCCAGGACGTTGTCTGGGGTCAGCCTTTCGGACACATCCAGGGTCCACTCCGACCTGGAGAACCGCGGGGGGACGTCGTTCACGTCGGAGACCTCGACGGACACTGTGCCTGTCCCTTCGAGAGGAGAAGAAGAAGAAGAAGAGAGAATGATTATTATCATCATCATCGTCAGTCCTATAACACAAACAAATAGCATAAACAACGTAAACAGCATCAGCAACAAAAATTTTTACCTTTCAGTCCGCCGCCGTCTGTAGCCACCACCTGGATCGAGTACCTCTGGGTCTTCTCCCTGTCGAGGCAGCAGAGGGCGGTCGTGATAAGACCCGAATCGCTGTCCACGGCGAAGATGGGCCTCCCGGAGGCCTCGTCTATGACGTTCTTCTCCAGGGAGTACACCAGGCGGGCATTGTGCCCCTCGCGCGGGTCGTCGTTGTCCGTGGCTGACACCTGGGCCACGGATGCCCCTGTGGAGGAAGAAGAAGAAGAAGAAGGGTTGGAGTTTTGAGATTGTAGGTTTGAGAGAGAGAGAGAGAGAGAGAGAGAGAGAGAGAGAGAGAGTCCTGGAAAAGAGAGAGAGACCCCTGGAAAAGAGAGAGAGAGAGAGAGAGGGAGGGAGGGAGAGAGAGAGAGAGAGAGAGTAAAATGGAAAAGAAAGAAGAGGAAAACTCCTGGAAATAGAAAAGGAGACTCCCCTGGAAAATTAGGAACAGAGATACTGGAAAAGAGAAAGAGACTCCTGGAAATAGAAAAAGAGGCCTACTGGAAAAAGAGAAGAGAGATTCCTGGAATAGAGAGAGGAGAGAGAGAGAGAGAGAGAGAGACTACTGAAAAAAGAGAGAGACTCATGGAAGAGAGACATAGACTCCTGAAAAAACGAGATAGAATCCTGGAAGAGAGAGAGAGAGAGAGAGAGAGAGAGAGAGAGAGAGATAAAAAAAAAAGGATTTCCAGACATATCCCCATAGCTGAAGAAAACTCTTGGTAAAGAGAGAGAGAGAGAGAGAGAGAGAGAGATAATTGAAGAATTTCGGATAAACAGGGCTTAAAAGTGGTTTGACAACAAGATAAAGATAAGGAGAGGGTTTTTCCTTAACATACAATTTATACCATTAAACTTTATACTATTTTTATACCTTATACCAAGAAGAGGGGGAAAAGTAAATGGTAAGTATTCTAAAAGATTGAAGAGAAAGTGAAAACTTTCCAACAAGAAAAAGTGAAAGTCTTCTACCGTACTCTTTGAAGTGACTAGACAAAATGGCCCGTTAGTGTAAGTACCCTTCCTCTCTCTCTCTCTCTCTCTCTCTCTCTCTCCTCTCTCTCTCTCTCACACACACACACACACACAATGACTGCTCAACTGTACAGGGAGATGACGCGTCTGGATGGGCCTAGTTTCTAAGATTACAGAAAAAAAACACACACACACAACCCTTTTCCACGCATGAAAAAAAAACACAAATAAAACAACGGATGCTTATCTCTACAGGAAGATAACGCGTCAGGATAGGCCTAGGTCTTAAAGCTACAGAGAAAAAAAGCAAAATAATACAACCTTTCCATATATAAAAAAACCACACACACAAAAAAACAACTGTTGCTCATCTTTACAGGGAGATAATGTGTCAGGATATAGCACTAGTTTCCAAGGCTACAGAGACATACACAAAAAACCATAAATATAAAAAAAAACTGTAAGGGAGCTTCAACAAGAAAGATCCTAACCTTAGGCCTACAGGTACACACGGAGAGAAGGTGAAGATATAATGGCTTAAAGAGGTTTTTGTTTCCTTTCGCCCGCAGCTCCAGTGAGATAAGACAGAAGGAAGAGTGTTTTTCTGTTAACAGTTTGAGAGAGAGAGAGAGAGAGAGAGAGAGAGAGAGAGAGAGAGAGAGAGAGAGAGAGAGAGAGAGAGGAGGTAAAAAAATCAAAGAATATCCAGCCTCATAATCCCAGAGCTGATGAGAACTGGTAAAACACACACACACACACACCACACAGTATCCACGCTGATATTCCCATACCTTTAGAGAGAGAGAGAGAGAGAGAGGACAACTTTAAGAATTCCTAGACTGATATTCCCTTATCAGCAGAGAACGCCTGTTATAAAACCAGAGAGAGAGAGAGAGAGAGAGAGAGAGGGAAACCTTACAGATCTTACAGCTTGTTCGGGTTGCTCCAGGTCCTTCAGTGAGAGAGAGAGAGAGAGAGAGAGAGAGAGAGAGAGAGAGAGAGAGAGATTCCAAACTCACCCTCGGGCGTGTTTTCGGAGATGGTGGCATTAATCGTCGAAATAGGAAAGAATGGGGCGTTATCATTGATGTCCTTCAGGTTAACGTGCACTGCCGTGTAAGCGTCGTACTCTCCGTCCGTCACTTTGACCCTCAGGCGCCACTGTGACCTTCCGTTGGGCGGGTCACGGTCAAGAGGCTGGAAACAAAAAAGAGAATGATTGATGTTTCGTCTCTCCCGGATTCTTCAAGAAGTGCTATAGGCCTAATGATGACCGGGAGATGCTTGAAGGCGTACCATGGGCCTGTTAAAAAGGAACACTTTAAATTTTTGGTTTTCAGACTCTTGGAGACGTACCATAGGGAAATATTTAAAACTTTTGGCTTTTAGAGTCTTGGAGACGTACCATAGGCTTATCAAAAAGGGAATTATTTAAACTTTGGCTTTTAGAGTCTTGGAGACGTACCATAGGCTTATTAAAAAGGGAATTGTTTAAACTTTGGCTTTTAGAGTCTTGGAGACGTACAATAGGTCTATTAAAATGGAAAATATGAAAACCTCTGGCTTTTAGAGTCTTGAAGACGAACCATAGGCCTATTAAACAGGGAACTCTAACTTTTTGCTTTTTAGATTCTTGGAGACATACTATAGGCATATTAAAAAGGGGAAATGTTTAAAACATTTGCCTAACAGAGTCTTGGAGATGTACCATAGGCTTATTAAAAAGGGAAACATTTAAAACTTTTGGCTTTTAGAGTCTTGGAGACGTATCATAGGCCTATTACACAGGGAAGTATTTAACTGTTTGGTTTTAGATTCTTGGAGACATACTATAGGCCTATTAAAAAGGGAACTCTTTAATTTTTGGCTTTTATATTCTTGAAGACATACCATAGGCCTATTAAACAGGGAACTCTTTAAATTTTTTGGATTTTAGATTCTGGGAGAAGTACCATAGGTCTATTAGAAAGGGAAATATTTAAACTTTTGGCTTTTAGATTCTTGGAGACTTACCACAGGCCTATGAAAAAGGGAAATATTTAAACTTATGGCTTTTAGATTCTTGGAGAAGTACCATATGTCTATTAAAAAGGGAAATATTTAAACTTTTGGCTTTTAGATTCTTGGAGAAGTACCATATGTCTATTAAAAAGAGAAATATTTAAACTTTTGGCTTTTAGATTCCCCGAGACTTACCGGAAATATTAAACTTTTGGCTTTTAGATTCTCGGAGACGTACCGTAGGCCTGACGTGACAACAGTCTAAAATTTAACAGGGGATCTTTCATATTGTCAACGTGCTATAGGCCTAGTGGTCACCAGAAAGCTGAAACACACTCAGATTCTTGGAGACGCACCATGGGCCTAACGGTGGTCGGGAGGCTGAAATTAAAAATCTATAGTCTTTATTCCCAGATTCTTTGAGGTGTACCATAGGCCTAACAGTGAACAGGAGGATGAACAATATATGAAATAAACTTCTTGGCTAAGTCGCGGTCAAGAGGATGGAATTAAAAGACTGTTTCCTGGATTATTTATATTTTTATCATTTAGATTCTGTAGTCATTCCATAGGCCTAATGTTGACAAAGAAGCTGAACTTTATAAAACAACACTGTTTAGCACAGCGTCACTGTCTTGACCTCGGTTCAAATCACAATATCAAGCATAATAAAAATAGATATATATACTTCGTCACGACTGAGATCTCCTTTATAGTGGATCGTATTTATCAGGCTCAGAAAAATGCTTAAAGCTTTTTTTCCAATCATTTCAGAACTCTGAAAAGATCCCATACAAGGGAATCTTGACCTTCACCCTGATAAAATAAGGTGGTCTATTTTTTTCTATTTTTATCCATAGCAAAATATATGCAGTCTGCTCCATACGTTACCAAAACCCCTAAGTCTGGGAACGGGGTTTTCAGAACTGGGAAAAATAAGTGGACGCGAAAAAAAATT
>NC_087214.1:71255977-71263477 GCF_015104395.2 Macrobrachium nipponense
TACTGATATGCACAAGCCTTACCAAAACAATTAAATTTTAAATAAATCGACAAAAAGAGGCACAATAGGAAAAATACAAGAACACATTCTAGAAAAGAGAAATAATTGAAAATTGAAGATATCGATATTATAAACCATGAAACTAGGAATATTGAAAAAAAAAAAAAAAAAATACGAGAACTGCTGAAATAATCAACATTTTAGATAAAATCGACAGAAATGAAGAAAAAAAAAAAGAATCCCAGGGAATATATTCACTAAAATAAAAAATAATATTCTATATTTTAAAACTGAACGCAAGAAAACATCACAAGAGACGAGTATTGCTAAAGAAAAATAATATTTTAAACAAACGCGACGGAAAAAAATAGGCAAAAAATGGAGGAAAAAAAAAACTGTGAAAAGCCGAAGGGGATATCACTGGCAGCATAATTATTTTGCAAAATCTTTCATTTTTCTTCGTTTTTTCTTTCTGTCTCTCTCTCTCTTTCTCTCTCAAGGAGCAGAAATAATGAAGTTCTTTTGCTCCCAGCCTCTCTCTCTCTCTCTCTCTCTCTCTCTCTCTCTCTCTCTTAGTCAGATGCATGGCTGAAAAGAATGAAAGAGTAGAAGAGGGAAGAAAAAGGAATCCTGAAAATGATAGAGAGAGAGAGAGAGAGAGAGAGAGAGTTGAATAGGCAGACAAAAAATAATTATTTAAAAATGTACCGGAATCATCGATTTCGGAGAGAGAGAGAGAGAGAGAGAGAGAGAGAGAGAGGGGGGAGGGGAAAAATCCCATTAGTTTTCTGTTAAGAGCTTTTGATGGAGCAATGAACACACTCCAGCCTTTATTCAAGAAATGTACCATTTCCTGGCTGGGGCTAGAGAGAGAGAGAGAGAGAGAGAGAGAGAGAGAGAGAGAGAGAGAGAGAGAGAGAGAGAGAGAGAGACATCTAATACCAACAGAATTTTATCATGGTAATATTAAATTAATTATGTATATATATATATAATATATGTATATATTATATATATATATATATATATATATATATATATATATATATATATATATATATATAATATATATATATATATATATATATGCAGAAGCCAGTACGATGTCGTACCTCTAAGTAAATGGGGATACAATCCACAATGAAGTAAAGTCCTCTTGTAGTTTAAATATATATTTCTTGTACAGGATTAAAGCTTTCGACCATCAACTGTAGTCTTGTTCACATTTTAGTGAACAAGAACACAGTTGATGGTAGAAAGCTTTAATCCTGCACAAGAAATATCTTATTTTAAAACTACAAGAGGATTTTACTTCATTGTGGATTGTATCCCCATATATGTATATTTATATTATATATATATATAATATAATTATATATATATGATATATAATATATATATATATATAATATATTATATTATTTATAATAAATAAATATACATATATATAAGTCTATCACATTACCGTGATTCAAATACATATATAGAACTACAAATGCCTTTAATATCTAATTCGCTCTACCTCGGAATCGGAATAATATATTTTCATATATGTTTAACCGAGGGGGGAATTTATTAAGCGATAATAGAATTGGCAGCCGACAGGCCCGAACCATCGACCTCTCAATTCCAGGACTGGCCGTGAAGCCTTAGACGACCCAGTCCTGGAATTGAGAGGTCGATGGTTCGCGCCTGTCGGCTGCCAATTCTATTATCGCTTAATAAATTCCCCCTCGGTTAAACATATATGAAAATATATTAATTCCGAGGTAGAGCGAATTAGATATTAAAGGACATTTGTAGCTCGATATATATATATATATATATATATATATATATATATATATATATATATATATATATATATATAGTACTGGTAGGGCTATTTATTTTAGCCTGAAAGATACCCACTTATTTTAAAGGCCTAGAAAAGTTATGTTGAAAATTAGCATAAATTGCACCTTCTGTATTATCACTTTTCGTTAAAGGCCTAGAGAATTACTGTCGAAAGTTGGTCTGGAGTTCATCTATAGTATCATAGTATCATAACTTTTTTATAGGCCTGGAAAATTACTGTTGAAGGCCGGTCTAGGTTACACCTATAGTACAGCCTCATCTGCTTTGATAGGCCTATTTATTAAGCCTTTTTTATAGGCCTTAAAAATTACTGTTGAAGCTTAGACTACATTACACATATAGTATAGGCCTAATTAATGTAGCCTAACAGATACCTTTATTCATAAGCGTAGAAACGTACCGTTGAAGGTCGGTCTAGAGTTCACTTATAATAAATATTATCACACTGAATTCAACATTGGGTTCCTTCAAACTCACCCTCAGGAGATGTATAGCACCGGTGTTCTCGTCTATGGCGAAACTGGATCTCGTGCCGTTGCTGTAGACTCCATCCCCTGTCAGACTGTATCGAAGCTGTCCGTATTCACCCCCGTCTAAGTCTGTAGCCGTCACCTGCTGGAGAGGATGAAGAAGAAAAAGAAAAAGAGAAAGTTAGACTGGAGAGTTCTATGACCACTACTTCAAGAGACCTGGAATGCCATAAGTTTAATGTGTTTTTTGATGAGTATTACACAAGATATACTGGAAAGTTCTGTGATCACTTCTTCAGGAGATTTGGAATGCCAAGAGTTTAATGTGATATCCTGATGAGTTTAACTTCTGTAGTGTGAGGGACTCAAGAGTAGTGTGTTGTTTTTTGATGAGTTTAACTTCTGTAGTGTGAGGAAATCAAGAGTAGTGTGTTTTTGATGAGTTTAACTTCTGTAGTGTGAGGAGGGAAGTTTGACTGAGGAACTTCTTGTTAGATAGTAGGAATTATTTATAGAGATATCAACCTCTGGGGAAATGACGAAAGTAGTTAGATATGCCCAAGAAGTTAAAAAATTTAATATGTGGTGTTTTTTGTTTATGAATATCCGTCTTCTGTAGTGTGAGGAAAGAAGTTTGACGAAGGAACTTCTTGTTAAATAGCTGGAATTATTTCAATGAGATGTCGCCCTCCGAGGAGAAGTTACAGAGGAAGGAAGTTAGTTTTTGCTATAGGAGTATTTGTCTCCTGTAGAAGTTTTCTGCGTAAAAACTTGAAACAAGAGAAGGTAAATCTCTTACTAAACTGTTGAGAATTGACGCATAATTTATCATAAATTAGGAAATTTTCTATGTAGTTTATCATATATTGAAAAATTTGACGTATATCAGAAATTGGGGAGAATTTATTAGAAATAATTGTTCTGTACTGTTTAATATGCACGTCATTTATTTTTTACATTGTTATACTAAGAAACAAAGCATAAATATCCTATCGTAAAATTCCTGCATCTTTAACTCAACGCGAAACACCTTTTTAAGAGCTTTTTAGGCTCTATCCATAGACCTTTCCTACCCTCAACGACAACAGCAACAAAGCGGTTTGTAGGCTTGCTCCCCGAGCAAGCAAAATTGAATAGATTTGTCGACAAGATAGGCCTAAGCATTCAAAAATCAATGTGTGGGTTCCCTCAGTGGGCGGTATGAATAATTCATACTGGCCCTTAGCGTGGGACGGAATAGGCTAAAAAAAAAATAATAATAATAAATAAAAAAATAAAAAAAACCGTTTTTGCCGTTAAATAAAGTTTTAAACTTAAAAAAAAAGTTCTTTTAAATTAGTTTGCAAATTTTTATTTCTAATCCATCAGACTATCTCCTGATGGGAGATGTGCATGATATTTGTTTGTGGAAGGAATTAAAAAAAAATATTTTGAAGTAGAATTATGTAT
Source organism: Macrobrachium nipponense (assembly GCF_015104395.2). NCBI lineage: Eukaryota > Metazoa > Arthropoda > Malacostraca > Decapoda > Palaemonidae > Macrobrachium > Macrobrachium nipponense. The sequence continues at coordinate 71,259,754 of NC_087214.1, forward strand.
ATAATATATTGTGGTTCTTTCTTAGTATATATCATAGTACGTATAAATATATGCTATGTAATATCAATCTATTTAAAATATATAATATATTAATACTATACATACTATAGTATATAATATAATATATATAGTACTATATATATATATATATATAATACTATATATATCATATACACACACCAAGAAGAAAAGAACCCCAATATTTATATACCTAATTCTAACTTCAAATATTTTTTTAATTCCTTCCACAAACAAATATCATACATACATATATATATATATATATAATGTATATATAGATATAAATATAATATATATATATATATATGTATCTATATATACATATATATTATATATATATACTATATATATAAATATATATATATATATATAGGTATATATATTATGTATTATATATATATTGGTAATATATATTATATATATAGTATATATATATTATATATATATGTATATTATATAATGTATATATATATATGCTATATATATATATATTATATATGTATGTATATATATATATACATAATATTAGTATAACATATATATATGATATATATACACGTATATATAGTATATATACCAAGAAGGAAGAACCCCGATATATTATACATCTAATTCTACTTCAAAATATTTTTAAAACCATCAAATAAGTAAGTCTGATTAAATCATAGCCTAACTTTACCAGTAGTATGTGGGTGTCTCTGTGAGTTTGTGATGTACGTGTGTGTGTGTGTGTGTGTGTGTGTGTGTGTTTGTGTTTATGCGAATAAAAATTTTCATGCCGATTTCAAGTAATTAATAATAAGAAGATTTGGAAAATTTCTGAGGTGTGGAAAATTACCCTCTGACCAAATTACCCATTTCGGCTTAGAACTCTTCGGTGATCTTGCCTAGAGAGAGAGAGAGAGAGAGAGAGAGAGAGAGAGAGAGAGAGAGAGAGAGAGAGAGGGGCTATTCATTTCATATTTAACCCTTTTGAGAGAGAGAGAGAGAGAGAGAGAGAGAGAGAGGAGAGAGAGAGCGAGAGTATTCATTTCATATTTAAACCCTTTGAGAGAGAGAGAGAGAGAGGAGAGAGAAAGGTATTCATTTCATACCCTTTGAGAGAGAGAGAGAGAGAGAGAGAGAGAGAGAGAGAGAGACCTTACAGACCTTACAGACCTTACATCTTGTTCGGGTTGCCCCAGGTCCCTCAGTGTGAGGCACCTCTAATGTCTACCAGAGAGTTGCTAGTACATCTTCCGGTATATTTTGCATCTTCCAATCTTGGATGGTCTGGGATGCAGTTTAGATATTTGTCGAGCTTATTCTTACATCTACGCTCACTCCTGATATATTCCTCAGATGAGCTGGCAACGCATTGAATAGACGCTGCATTATCGATGCTGGTGCGTAGTGGATTAATGTCCCTGTGTGCTTTCCTTATTTTTCCTGGTATAGTTTTGGGCACTATTAATCTACCTCTGCTTGCTCTTTCTGATATTTTTAGTTCCGTGATATTTTTCTGCGGGGTATTATCCTTCTATCTGTTTCCATGCCTGAATTATCATGTAGCGTTCTCTTCTCTCCTTTCATAGACTATATAATTTTAAGAATTGTAGTCTTTCCCAGTAGTCTAGGTCCTTAACTTCTTCTATTCTAGCTGTAAAGGACCTTTGTACACTCTCTATTTGTGCAATATCCTTTTGATAGTGTGGGTACCATATCATATTGCAATATTCAAGTGGACTACGAACATATGTTTTATAAAGCATAATTCATGTGATTTTCAGCTTTTATTTCTTGTTTTTTGAAGTGCCGTACACAACATTCCCTTGTTTTGGTGCCTTTACATTTTGCCAACAGAGTTGCTATTTGATCATTGCATAACATGTTCTAATTCATCATCACACCAAGGTCTTTAACCGCTTCCTTATTTGTGATGGTCTCATTATTAGGTCCCTTATATGCATATAGCTTTCTTTCTCTGTCTCCGTAATTTATTGATTCAAATTTATCAGAGTTAAATACCATCCTATTTACCTCTGCCCAATCATATACTTTGTTAAGGTCTCTTTGTAGAGCGTTCCTATCTTCATCACAAGTAATTTCTCTACTTATTCTTGTGTCATCTGCGAAACTACTCACTACCGAATCCTTCACATTATTGTCTATGTCTTCAATCATAATAACAAACAGTATTGCAAGTGAACTAAAACCCGTACCTTGCGGCACACCGGATATTACCTTGACTTCATCCGATTTCTCGTCGTTTGCAATAACTATCTGTTTTCTGTTGTGTAAAAATTCTTTTAACCATCTTCCTACTTTATCCCACGATATTGTTTTGTTTTCTAATTTTCTTCGCTAATATATTATGGTCTACTTTATCAAAAGCTTTTGCAAAGTCTAAATAAACCACATCTGTTTCATTTCCGCTTTTCATATTTTTGAATATGTTCTCACGGTGGACTAACAGTTGGGTTTGTGTACTTTTTCCGGGTACGAAACAGTGTTGTCCTTTATTCAACAAATTATTTTTTATAATGTTTATAATATTTTTCTTCATTACCCGTTCATACACTTTCATAATAGTGATGTTAGACTCACAGGTCTATAATTACTTGCCTCTAGTCTTGATCCACTTTTGAAAGTAGGGTAATATATGCTTAATTTGTGCTCATCATAAATCTTGCCTGTATCTACACTTTGTCTTAATAATATTGCAAGTGGCTTTGCGATAGAATGAACTACTTTCTTTAACAAAATAGCAGGAAATTCATCAGGCCCTGCAGCAGCTCCATTTTTAATTTCATTAATAGCCTGCACAATATCAGCTTCATTAATATCTATGTCAGCTAAATATTCACTATTTTCATCCCTTACTTCTATATCATTATCTTCATTATCTATTCTAGGGGTGAATTCTCTCTTATATCGTTCTGCCAGTATGTTGCAAATTCCTTTTTTTCATTCGTTAATCTCCCTTCAATTCTCAGAGGGCCTATTTCTATTCTTCTTTTATTCATCTTCTTCACATATGAGTATAATAGCTTGGGGTTTTGCTTGATAGAGAGAGAGATAGAGGCTATTCATTTCATATTTAAACCCTTTGAGAGAGAGAGAGAGAGAGAGAGAGAGAGAGAGAGAGAGAGAGTAGAGAGAGAGAAAGGCTATTTCATTTCATATTTAAATTAAACCCTTTGAGAGAGAGAGAGAGAGAGAGAGGAGAGAGAGAGAGACGAGGAAGAGAGAGGGGATGAGAGGGAGAGAAGAGACCAAGGCTAATATATAGACTTAAGCTCGATTAACCTTAAAGTTCTGGAAGGGAGTAAAAAAACCTTGTTTTAGAAGGGCTTTCAGGCCCCCCCCCCCCCCCCCCCCCCCCATCACACACTGCAAAATCTATGGTGGTGTTGTGTTCCGATAAAGAGTAGCGAGAATGTCATTAATATGTTTTCGGTTCAATTTTTCGATAAAAATAATTTTGTTATTTATATATATATATTTTTTTTTGGTTGATGTTTTTGTGAATATTCTTTGAAAATCTTTTTTTTTCCGTTTTTAGTTAAAATTTTCAATGAAAATGTTATTGCAGATATGTTTTTTTTATGCTTGCTTTTTGGGTGGTCGGGTTTTTTTTTGGAATTTTTTCTTTTTTTTCCACAAAATTTTTTTTTTTTTTGGTTATTTTTGTTTAAGATTTTTTGTGTGACTTTTTTGTTAA
>NC_087214.1:71273477-71288903 GCF_015104395.2 Macrobrachium nipponense
AGAGAGAGAGAGAGAGAGAGAGAGAGAGAGAGAGAGAGAGAGAGAGAGAGAGAATGTGTTTATATACTTCGAATCCCTAGGGGAAGAGAGAGAGAGAGAGAGAGAGAGAGAGAGAGAGAGAGAGAGAGAGAGACGGTATAATTGGTGCCAGTTATTAGCTAAAAGGAATTTCCCGTCGCAGCCCATATTACTGTCAACCGTAGGTCTGCGTTTGACTCCAGTCCCTTAATGAACGTGTTACGGAAACCCAGCAGTTTTTGTCAATACATTTCGTACAGTGTCTTTGCCTATAGTCGTTCACTAAAGGAACCGGGGCTCTAATTATTTGATTGATTTAGTCAATATTAGGACTTTGAAATTGAAGGTTTGTGTTTTAGAGGAAATGTGGCTTCGAATTTTAATTACTTGTCAAAATAGCATTACGCTTTGTACTTAAGCAACCTACCTATGGTGCATACTTAGGTCTAAATACTACCCTGACATAAACTTGTGGATGAAGTGTTCTTATTATAAGTTTTAAGTGTTAATTTTTTTTATATAAAATCTCCTCATATAGAAAAACATGGTAAATTATGGCATAATAATATATTCTGGAATAGAAACTTTGAATAACAATTTTTTTCTCAAAAAAAAGAGAGAAAAAAAAACTAAGAAAAAAGAAGAAAAAAAATGGCCTCTTAGCAAACAAATAAAATCTCCAGCCTCGAAGTCCTTCCTCGCAAATGAATATGGTTTCCTTCTGGACACCGGCTCCCCAATCTTCAATCTCCCCTCCATCCCCCCCCTGCCCCCAATCCACCCCCCTCACCACCCCAACTTCCTCTTAGAGCCATTCTGGACAAAATGGGAACAACAATTTGGAACCGTTCTTATCTACCGAATTTGTATGGCCTGTTCCACATTCCAGGCCTTCGTCCATTCCCGGAAAAGGGAATTGGCACAGTAACGAATTCCTTGAAACGCACATACACACGGGAGGTCCTGGGGAGTAGGAGGGTTGGGGGGGGGGGGGGGAGGTGAAAGGGGATTGGGGTGCCAGTATGGACCCAGTAGGATTTGGGACTATAGGGCCAGTCCTCCTTGTTGTTGATAGACTGTGAGTAGGTCCTTTCTTTGCAACAGTTATATTTGGAGAAGAGAGATATGATACATAAATGAATAATTATATATATATATATATATATATATATATATATATATATATATATATATATATATATATATATATATATATATATATATATATACTGTGAGAGGTTTTTAATGTTCACCGTAAAATGAAAATATATAAAATCCGAAGATTTAAGTGTTATTTTGCAAGTATGTCACGCATATAATACATTAAGTATATGCAATAAGAATGTGTTCTTATAATTGTTTTATATGTAAGGTCAAATAAATAATATTTGACATTCAATTTTGGATATCAAATGCAACCGAAATATGGTTCTTTCACTCCCTTCTGTTGCAAGTCACATGATCCATGGGTCTTGCAATGTCAAAGAATCGTCAGCCATTTTTTTTTCTGCTGTCAATAATTAAAAACATTGTAGACGATTTCCTTTGCCTGGGGGCTTAAACGTGCTATAAGGGACTCTCTATTGTCCTGTATGGTTGGGCCAAGGTCTTTCAATGAGATTAGAAGACTACTTGAACAAACAATACATTTGGCAGAGGTCTACAGAAGCCATGCCACGTTTACGACGAGTATGTTTATCATTTCTAGTGTTCTGGTAATAAAAAAGGAATAAGTGGACTTTTTAGTTGAAAAATGATCATTCCTCTGACAAATCTGTATAGGAGTTGTTTCAAAATCCCAATTAGATATAATTTTCCATTGAAAATACAAATTCCTCGGACGAATCTAATTAGGAGTTGTTTCAAAATCTCAGTTCAATATAATTTTCAGTTGAAAAATCATTCGGACAAATCTGTATAGTTGTTTCAAAATCCCAGTTCAATATAATTTTCAGTTGAAAATTCATAATTCCTCTGACGAATCTGAATAGGAGCTGTTTCAAAATCTCAGTTCAATATAATTTTCAGTTGAAAAATCATAATTCCTCGGACGAATCTTAATAGGGTTGTTTCAAAATCCCAGTTCGATATAATTTTCTGTCGAAAAATAATAATTCCCCGGACAAATCTGTATAGGAATTGATTCAAAATCTCAGTTCAATATAATTTTCAGTTGAAATTAATAATTCCTCAGACGAATCTGAATAGGAGCTGTTTCAAAATCTTGGTTCAATAATATCTTCACTTGAAAAATCATAATTCCTCGGACGAATATGTATGGGAGTTCTTTCAAAACCCCAGTTTTGATTCTGCCATAACAGCCGGCAGCTACTTGTTACATAACCTTTAGCTACTGATAGCAGTTAGTAAACAAGGATTTCCCCGGAAGCATCACCCTCCTTCCATCCTTTTGAGCATAATTAAAATTTCAAACTCGCCTTCCCTTATTTTTTAATGGCCTCTCTTTGATCGCCCTTTGAGCCTTATCAAGGCCTTTTGAGCCTTATTAAGGCTTGATAATGAGATGGAGTCAGTACGACGTAGCTGAGAATATCCCCTTTTGATTGCAGGATATTAAAAAAAATCCTCCAAAGAAATGGTAGGGATAAGGAAGGGATAGGTCAGACAACCTTATCTCATCGTTTATAAACGTTGAATTAGTTGTGTGGGTAATGGTACGTCCATAACATGTCATATACATGTCAAAGAGACATACCAGTAACTTATTGCCTTTATAAAAACTATAGGGAAACCGCTTGAGTAAGGGTGCATCCATAACTTATCCACATGAAGTTGGCAGCCTGTCACCCACAATGAACAAACATCACATACACATTATAAAAACAAGTCAGTAACTTGTCCCGAAGACATCATAGACATGAGAAGAACCAATCTTTGGCTAATGTTGGCTGCAACTACCTAAGGGTGCATCCATAAAATGTCCACAACATTTTGGTAAGTGACTGGAAATTGGAATGAATCTTTAACCAATGCTGGATGACCACGTTAAGCACTGGTTTGAGACCATCAATATGTCACTGGCTTGCAGTCAAGATGTTTGTGACATATGCGTGATAAGTTTACAACATGTTTATGAAAGTTTGTACTGTAGTATGAAGGTATTCAATCGAAAACGTTTACCAGGTAACTTTTAGATTAAATTAGATGTCAGAATGGACCATATTACGAAGGTGGGCTTATGAATGAGTGTGGTAGGGCATTGGAAGGGTTAAGGAGCCTGCTGGTGAGGCTCTCTGGAGACTGTAGTCCAACTGGCAAGGAATATGAAACCAGATGGAAAAACAACTACACTACAACAAAACAATTCCCATAATTCCTTTACAGACTACAGCAGAAATAAACACACTCCCTACGGAGAGCTTAAGTAACGAATAACCTACAACTGTCCACAGAGGAGGAAGAGGAGGACGACGACGAGGAGGAGGTGGGGGTCCTGCCCCCTCCCCATCTCTCTCTCTCTCTCTCCTCGAAATGTAATTTACTTCCGAACACAGCACATGAGACCTGGTCTCCATCTGCTAAGACCGTGGCAGAGATGGAGCACTGGGAGACTCATCTGGCTACAGGGGACAATACTGTACTTAAAAGAAAGGACTTAAGGGGCATTAACCTTTTTTTGGACTATTGTTTTAGGGTAGGACTTAAGGGGCATATAGTTTCGGGGCATATATTCATGGCGCAAACGTGAGCGGCGTAGTTTGGGAAGAGTAGCCGGCAGCGTTAGGAGAGAGCACTGTGTATATATATATATTTAACATAGCATCATAAACTGCTGAATACAATTACTGTCTACAGTAGAAGCCTTATAACTCACATCTGCCTAGCAAAATAATATACAGCAGAATGACTTCATGGAAATACTAAAACCATCCTAGAATTAATCGTATGGTTACTGTCTGGATATTCTCTCTCTCTCTCTCTCTCTCTCTCTCTCTCTCTCTCTCTCTCGTCCACAAATTGTCACAATCCCCCAATGAACTGTCTAAATGCTCTCCTATCCATTAGAGTAGGTGTCCATCTCTCTCTCTCTCTCTCTCTCTCTCTCTCTCTCTCTCTCTCTACTGGAGTACACTAAATCATTTTGGGCGAAAATTACCGACCCGGTCCATTAGGAACAAACAGCCTTAAATGGACCGCGTAATAGCTATTAATGGTCGCTTTATTTACCTTTATGGAATAATAGCCTAAAATTACTACCGCTTGACCTTATGTTTCGTGACGCCATTCAAGCGTATTGGCATGTAGAAAGGAGTCATTAGAAACCGGGGTTCGATTCCAGGGCGAGTTCGAACACTTTACGCAATTTATGTCGTATTTTCGTTGCTGCTTTGTAGAAGTAGGTAGTGATATTATAATGGGTGATTAGTCGGTTGTGGTAGGTCGCAGTTAAGGTAGAGAATGGCTAAATATAAGCAAGTAGCTTTACATTTATAACAGAGAGAGAGAGAGAGAGAGAGAGAGAGAGAGACAGACAGACAGACAGACAGACAGACAGAGAGTCATTTACAATAAATACTTTTGAATTCACGAAAATAAAGATGCTTTTTCGTTCAAGGTATAAAGTTACTTCACTACAACATATATATATATATATATATATATATATATATGTATATATATATATATATATATATATATCATTATATATATATATATATATATATATATATATAATATATGATATATTATATATATATATATATATATAATATATTAATATTATATATATAATAATAATAATAAAAAAAGAGTATGGCCAGCAGAAACTTAAGCATTTTTCGTTAAAACTTTATTTTTATCCAACGCCTACGTTTCGGGATACAAATCCCATCTTCAGGGCTAAAACAGGGGAAAAATTAAAATTCTATACATTAAATCAGACTAAAATGGGACACAGTAATAAATTATGTTTTTTTGGAAAATTATATAGATTAATTAACAATATATCAATGAAATTTGAATTTCATATAAAAGTAAGACGGTAACTAATTGAATAAGAGATCAACAGTAAAAAGCAAAGCTACTAAGTACAATGACACTTTCAAAATAAATAAACAAACAAACAAAACACTTAAAAACACAAACCACACGTGAACACCTAAGAAAATTACATTATTACTAAAGACAGGAGAAAAATATTGAATCCAAACAGGCAAAAAATTTCTGTATATGATTACAAAAGGAGAATATATATATATATATATATATATATATATATATATATATATATATATATATATATATATATATATATAATATATATATATATATATAAAGGCGGACACAAAGCAAAAAATAGCGAAACGAGAACTCACCGGTACAGAAGTATAGATAAGACTGAATAAGTATTATTTATTTTCGACAAAATGGGAGAGGCAAACACAAAGGCGAGAAGGTAGAAAGGGCGAATGGTCTATTAAGTAATGTTCAGTTGTACAGCAGTTGAATGGTTGTTGAGGGTTGGTGACAATTGTTTAATGAAGAGGGACTTGGGAATGGGTAATGACCGGTTATCTATTGCTTGGGATACGATTTTGAATCATTGTGCTGAATGCTATGTTTACATTTTATTGCATGGTTGCGTATTGCAGAAAATTCGGTGACTGAAACCCCGATGGCAATCAATGCGAACCTTCAACAGCCGACTAGAATTACCGACATAGGTTCCCAAATTATATTTGGGACAAGTAAACAAATGTACTGTTAAAGATCGCATCAAATGCGGTAGGGTGTTCTTGAACTTGAAAAGACTTATGATTTTTAAGGGGTTCTTGAAGATAAAATTAAATTTAACGTATGGGTACATATTGCTGAGTACGACGGTGAGCTCTCGTTTTACAAGTTTATAAGTTGAACAAAAAGGCAAGGACATATACAGTTCTTTTTTAGGTACATTAAAAGTGGGTGTTTTCGGTTTAACAATGTCATTTAAAAACTCTCTCAATATTTTCTCAAATAGGTGGGATGGATAGCAATTTCTGCTAGAATAGTTTTGCAAGAAAACTACTTCCTCATGGAATTTGATCCAGTTGCATGACAAATTATAAGCTCTACACAATAATGTCTTGCATGCATTAAGTTTACAAACCAGTGGACAAAAGCTAAAGAAATTTCTTCCCAAACCAGTAAAAGTCTTCTTTCTAAAAACACCAGTTAAAAATTTATCATTACATCGGGAAATTGTTATATCTAAATCTGGCAGTTCGTTATTCGATTCTATGTCCATAGTAAAATTAATGTTCGGATGAAATGAGTTAATGAAATTAAGGAACAAATGTGCATGATCTTTATCTTTAAAAAGTACAAACGTATCGTCTACGTATCTTTTATAAAAAATGGGTTTAAAAGATGAAGGACACTGGTCAAGAAATAGCTTTTCCAAGTGACACATAAAAATATTGGCAAATGTGGGACCTAAAGGAGAGCCCATTGCCATGCCATCAGTTTGTTCGTAAATTTTCCCGTTAAAAATGAAATAGTTATCCATCACAGCCAGTTCCAAAAGTTTCCTAAAAGAGGCAATATCAAAATCTTCAAAAACACTATCTTCAGTAGGGAATAAAGCACTAATTATTATATCTATGGCTTCGATGAGAGGTACATTGGTGAAGAGTGAGGATACATCGTAACTAACCATAAAATGACCAGGGTGTTGCTGTAAAATCTCGGGAATAAATTGGGAGGAATTCAGTAATGTATGTTCATTGCTTGTTAAACCGTTGAGTAGGGGGACTAGAAATTTGGCTAAGGCAAAATTTGGCGAGTTATAGGTAGCTAATATTGGACGTAAAGGAACATTTTCTTTATGGATTTTAGGTAACCTATACAAGGAACTGAAAGAAGAGCCAGTGCTATAAAGAGACCGATATGTCTGATCATTCAAAACATTATTGTCAAAAAGTTGTTTAAGGCTGCGATTGATCTTGTCCTCGGTCTTGAATATTAGACTAAATTTTGTAGCGTCTGAAAGGGCATAGTTCATCTTGTTGATATATGCATCCCTCTCCAGTAGGACAACGCCTTTACCTTTATCAGGGGGACATACAATAATGTCTTCTCTCTGGGACAGCTACTGGAGAATTTGAAAGTCATTATTTAAAAAAAAATGGAAACCATGAAAGGAACCCTATATGATTTATAAGATTTATGAGCAACACTCTGAATGAACTGCCAAGGCTTCTCTAAGTTGATGTGGGAAGGTAGTTGGCGAATAGTATCGAAAAATATTTCAAAGGGCAAAAAGAATTTTGAAAAATTTGGTCTAAAATTGGGAAGGCAAAAGTCCAAGCCAAAGGAAAGGAGGAACTCTTCTTTTTCTGAGAGGGTATAACTAGAGAAATTGAAAACAACATTCTTTGGGGCTATAAATTTCGGTGCTTATGTCCCAATTTTAGAAGCTTGCGCTTATGAACAGATTCAGTGTCAGTTATAAAAGTACTTACTAACTTTATCTAAGAAAGAATTTTCTGCAATACGCAACCATGCAATAAAATGTAAACATAGCATTCAGTACAATGATTTTAAAATCTTATCCCAAGCAATAGATAACCGGTCATTACCCATTCTCGAGTCCCTCTTCATTAAACAATTGTCACCAACCCTCAACAACCATTCAACTGCTGTACAACTGAACATTACTTAATAGACCATTCGCCCTTTCTACCTTCTCGCCTTTTGTGTTTGCCTCTTCCCTTTTGTCAAAAATATATAATACTTATCAGTCTTATCTATACTTCTGTACCGGTGAGTTCTCGTTTCGCTATTTTTGCTTTGTGTCTGCCTTTATATATATATATATATATATATATATATCATATATATATATATATATAATATATATATATATATATATATATATATATATATTATATATATATGACTTGGTAAAAATGTTCTGTAACAACAGAGTTCCATCTAATAAAAGGAGCCCATAAAAACACCAAAATAGAGAAAAAGTACTATATTTCAGAGACTGCTGTCTCCCTCTTCAGGTAGATGAATGAGAAAAGTTCACAGAAAGGTGGTATTTATACCAAGAGGTCCATCCACAAACAAGCCATTTTAAGTCACCCCCGCTGATAATCTTCCTCTAATCTTCTTAAGGGTTTTTGTGTATATATATATATATATATATATATATATAATAATATATATATAATTCTAATTATATATTATATATATATATATACACACGTATATACTTCAGGGCACAATTTTTTCACGGATACAACATTCATTGAATAGTATGGCTTATTTTTTTTGTTAACCAGCTTTTTTGAAATTCCTTATTCATATTTTCTAATTATTTTCTTTACTTCATTGTTCAGGTTACTAATGGACATAATAGGGTTTCTTCCATTTACTCCCGTATTTTTACAAAAACGCGACAGCTGTTTCGTCAACTTATACGTGTTGACGTTATCAAGCGTACTGATACAAATATGTTGTTGCTTAATATTAAGCTGGCCTTGTGCAGCACGGGCTCCTGCTCGTAGAGCAGCCGTATAATACAAATATGAGCCTACATGCGTTTTGTGACGTCTTGAGAACGGAAAGGTAGTACAATTGCCAGATACCTAGTTTTAAGTATTTACAAAAGACTATAGCGAAACATAAAATAAGACAAACAAATAAATATGTTAACAACAGAAATTATATAAAAAGTTGAAAGTAAGGGTAGCCTCCACTTTGGAGGGGTGCCGATCGTAAAATATTTGCCAAAAATAAACTAATCAAGACAGGCTAATGAAATTATCAGGTATTATTAGCACTATAAAAAAGCATATTCTCTGTGAGTTTTATCATCCTACAGGGAAATAAATGATTTTATGAAAAAAAAATGTGAAATTCAGTGTCTCTTGTACAAGGGACACTGGTGGTTGTGAGAAAACTACAGTCTTGAAATAGAAATTCGGTCTGACAGAATGTTGGTATATCCACCTGGAACATGCACATAGAGTATTATCAAAATAGAAACAGTAAAATAAGCACGTAATAACAAAAAAAAAAGAGCAACAACTTCAGTGAAAGCCCCGCCGATACATATGCAAATCGCAAATTTATAGTATATCTATAAAAAATTGATCGATGTCGTTTTTCTAACGTTTTCTTAAGATTAGTTTCATCACAGAAAAACAACTTTAGGGGTATCTAAACTAATTTTTCAAGTTTCTTGTCCTCAGAAAAAATCGCTTTTTCGCTTTTTCTCTGGTTTGTTTTTTTTCGGGAAGGGGGGGTGGGTATTTCTTTGATTGTCCTAAATAATATAATTTTTAGATGTTTTAGGCTATCGAGTGACATAATAACTACAAATTCTCAAAAGGTTTTGTCCCTAAATCGAGGTTTGAATTTTTTCTGAATATTTCTTCCTAGCTATTATCTCATTTATCGGCGGGGCTTTCACTGAAGTTGTTGCTCTTTTTTTTGTTAATACGTGCTTATTTACTGTTCTATTTTGATAATACTTTATGTGCATGTTCCAGGTGGATATACCAACATGCCTAGGGACCGAATTTCTATTCAAAGAGAGTAGTTTTTCACCGATCACCAAATTTATCCTTTTGCACGACGGGCACGAATTTCACTTTTTTTTTTCATAAAATCATCTATTTTCCCTATAGGATGATAAAACTCACAGAGAATATGCATTATTATAGTGCTAATAATGCCCGATAATTTCATTAGCCTGTCTTGATTAGTGTATTTTTGGCAAATATTTTACGATCGGCCCCCCTACAAAGTGGGTAGGACGATCGGCACCCCTCCAAAGAGGAGCCTACCCATAAGTTATTATATACACATTATACAAAAATATGTATTAATTACATATATGTTTAATTCACTGAATGTCAGTGTGCAGCGTGCGCTCCTGTCCGCGTGTGGTGGTCTTGTTCCACGCGGTTGAAGGCTGCCTCCTACATGAGGGCAAGAATCGGTCTGCCTCACGTTGGATGTTTTAAAGGTTGTGGGGCCGTTGCATGGCGATGCTGACTGCTCCTGATATCCAAATAAACGATTGTAGTTGCCTTCCTTGTGTATTATTTTGGTGTTTGTGAGAAGTTTTTGTAAGGATGGTTTTTTATTGTGGGTATCCACAAAGTGCTGATGAATGGCTCCTTGGTTTCTGTGGGCCTGCATGCGACGTTTGAGTGTAGTGGTTGTGTGTCTGATATAGCATTTTTGGGGCGACTGACATTGCTCGTCAGCACAGACAAACTTGTATACTATATCAAATTCAACCTCTTTCTCCGTCGATGGGGCTGTGCTATTTTTCATTACCAGTGAGGCCGTAAGGTTTGGCTTGCAGTAAATTCTTGCTGTTATTTTGTTATATGGAGCTAGGGGGGTGGTTCCTCTTCGCAGTATACCAAGGATGGCTTTCCTTTCATCTTCGTGGTGTTTGTTGTATGATATCTGATGGTATATCACTATTTCTTTGTCTTTGTCTTGTGTGTTCCCTGTGCTGACGAGCAATGTCAGTCCCCTCCAAAAATGCTATATCGGACACACAACCACTACACTCAAACGTCGCATGCAGGCCCACAGAAACCAAGGAGCCATTCATCAGCACTTTGTGGATACCCACAATAAAAAACCATCCTTACAAGAACTTCTCACAAACACCAAAATAATACACAAGGAAGGCAACTACAATCGTTTATTGATATCAGAAGCAGTCAGCATCGCCATGCAACGCCCCAACCTTAACATCCAACGTGAGGCAGACCGATCCTTGCCCTCATGTAGGAGGCAGCCCTTCAACCGCGTGGAACAAGACCACCACACGCAGACAGGAGCGCACGCTGCACACTGACATCAGTGAATTAAACATATATGTAATTAATATATATTTTTGTATAATGTGTACATAATAACTTACTTTCAACTTTTGATATAATTTCTGTTTTGTTAACATATTTATTTATTTGCCTTATTTTATGTTTTACTAAAGTCTTTTGTAAATACTTAAAACTAGGTATCTGGCAATTGTACTACCTTTCCGTCCTCATGACGTCACAAAACGCATGTAGGCTCATATTTGTATCGATACGGGCTGCTCTACGAGCAAGAGCCCGTGCTGGCACAAGGCCAGCTTAATCTTAAACAACATATTTGTATCAGTATGCTTGATAACGTCAATACGTATAGGTTGACGAAACGCTGTCGCGTGTAAAAAAACTACTGGATTAGCGTTTTAAATAGAAAGAATAACCCAATCCCATTATGTGTCCATTAGTAACCTAAACAATGAAGGTAAAGAAAATAAATTGAAGAAAAATATGAAGCAATTTCAAAAAAGCTGGGTTAACAGAATATTTAAAATTAATAAAAAAAAAGCCATTCTATTCAATGAATATATTTATATATATATATTTATATATATATATATATATATATGATATATATATTTTTTTTTTTTTTTTCTCCTTTGTTTTTGTAATCATATACAGAAATTTTTTTTCCTGTTAGGATTCAATATTTTTCTCCTGTCTTTAGTAATAATGTAATTTTCTTAGTTGTTCACGTGTGGTTTGTGTTTTTAAGTGTTTTGTTTGTTTATTTATTTTGAAAGTGTCATTGTTCTTAGTAGCTTTGCTTTTTGTTGATCTCTTATTCAATTAGGTTTACTGTCTTACTTTTATATAAAAATTCGAATTCGACTGATATATTGTGAATTAATCTATATAATCTTTTAAAAAAGCATAATTTATTACTGTGCCCCATTTTAGTCTGATTTAATGTATCGAATTTTAAATTTTTCCCTGTTTTTGTTTTTAGCCCGTGAGATGGGATTTTTATCCCGAAATGTAGGCGTTGGATAAAAATAAAGTTTTAACGAAATGCTTAGTTTCTGCTGGCCATACTCTTTATATATATATATATATATATATATATATATATATATATATATATATATATATATATATATATATATGATATATATATATATATATATATATATATAAAGTATGGCCAGCAGAAACTCAATCATTTTTCGTTAAAACTTTATTTTTATCCAACGCCTACATTTCGGGATAAAAATCCCATCTTCAGGGCTAAAAACATATATATATATATCATATATTATATATATATATATATATAATATATATAGTATATATATATATATATATATATATATATATATATATATATATATATATATATATATATATATATATATATATATATATATATATATATATATATATATATATATTATATATATATATATAGATATAGATATATATAGATATATATATATTATATATTATATATATATATATATATATATATATATATATATATATATATATATATATATATATATGTATATATATATATAGATATAGATATAGATATAGATATATATATATATATATATATATATATATATATATATATATATATAATATATATATATACGTAACTTACAACACGAGAGGTAATTATAGCATTATTCATATTACATAGCATTCACCATTATTCTAAAATTTGTTATATAACGAATGGGTTGCACATGCAAATATGTTAAATAACATGGTTACATGACATTACTGGCTGGGCAAAAAAAAAAAAATAAGTGACAGTGTGTATAAAAAGATATCATAAATATAAATTACAGGGTGTGTCCAAAGACAAAAAGTTACAGTGTGTGTAAAAAAATATTGACATGTACCTTGTGGCTCTACTCTGGCTGTACGAAAAAGACTTGTAACTTACAGGGTAGGTACATAACCTAATAAGTCACAGGGTGTGTCAAAAAAGGCTAAAAATGACAGGGCGTGTCAAAAAAGGCTGAAAGTGACAGGGTGTGTAAAAAAAAAAATATTGAAATTTACCTTGGGGTTGTACTCTGGCTCTGAGCTGTACGAGCAAATCTCGGTTTGTGTTTTCCAGAATTTCGGTGAGATATTGGGGCTTGTCGAATTCCACTGGTCCACTCCCCACCAATTTGGTCACTGGAATGATAAAAAAGAGACAAAAATGATTATTAATAACTGTGCATAAAGTAATTATTAACACCTATACATCAAAATGATTAACATCTGTATATAGAAAAATTGTAACCTCTGTATTTAGAAAAATATTAACCTCTGTATATAGAAAAATATTAACCTCTGTATTTAGAAAAATATTAACCTCTGTATATAGAGAAATATTAACCTCTGTATTTAGAAAAAAACATATTAACATTTGTATATAAAAATACTAAGGCCTGTGTATAAAAATACTGACACCTGTATATAAAAAGGTCAACACCTGTATAAATTTGTATATAAAAATCTTTAACACCTGTATATATATGAAAAATATTAACACCTGTATAAAAAATATAATAGCTGTATATAAAACTATTAACACCTGTATATAAGAATATGACACCTATTTATAAAAATCAACAATTGAATATAAAAGACAATTGTGATTATGTAATGATAATTATGATGCTAAAGATGACTTTGTATTTGTGTATAGATAACCCAAACGATCTCCTAATTAGAAGTAGACTTTCATTTGCAAGGACTTGGTTCGATCCCCAACTGCCTCCTTCCAGTCGACCCAGCGATGAATGAGTGCGTGCACTAGCGCACGTCATCAAACTGAAGGTGCTGGGCTAGCAACTTCATCCCAAAAGGCTTGCTAATGATCAGAGGACTCTCCAGCAGAAGGTAAGGCGTCTATGGGGTTTAAAATACCCGAATAAGTATTGAATGTCTTTTCTTGCTTCTAATCTTGGGCAGCTATGAAGTTTCAAAAAGCCCCAAAAATGGATCGAGCGTCATTTTTTTAAAACTATATCTATGATTTCTATGGAGTTTAAAAGACCCCCCCAAAAAAGTTTCCTTCTTTTGCTGCAATCTCTGAAGTTTAAAAAGGCCCACAAAGACGTAGTTTACACGACAAAGCTCTACTCTATTTCAATTGACAAACTTGAGTATACGTGTTAGTGTACGTCCGTGGCGGAAAGAGAACACGTTGACGCGTATCCCATAGCAACAGCGTGTAGGGAAAGGTGTTTATAATATACAGCAGCTAATGAAGCCCTCAGGGGGGCCAACCATCTAGCAAGCCAGAGAGAGAGAGAGAGAGAGAGAGAGAGAGAGAGAGAGAGAGAGAGCTCTGATCCAGCCTTCCAGGAAACTGCTATTTCTTCTCACAGTGTGCCCTGTTTTTTTTTCCTTCCAGGAAGTTCCTTTATGCTCGGAGCTTTTTACACTCGTGGCAACATTAGATCAGGTATACCCCCTATCACCACCCCCTCCCCTCCCCCCCTCCCCTCCACGCTTTCACCATCTTAACAAGCTGTAATGGAACGCAGGTTGATTTCCTTTAGAAGTCGATTTGAATTGGCACCATCACCAGGTATCCGAGTTCTCGTAAGCTACGTTTGTCGAGGGCTGCTGTTTCATTATATGGGGCCGCATTAGCGACAAATTTTTCTTTACGTGGTGTGTGATGCATCTCGCTGTAACGAGACGTGAGACAGACGTCGTCGCGCGCTTTGGAAACGTCTAACGAGTGTTATTGGAATGCACTAATATTAGATTTCCTAAAATTCGTTAAGATTTAGAAGTTTTTTTGCAATGATTAATATTGCAATATTCTAACGAGCTAGGATCGGTATCCTTTGGCAAGTTATTGCTACGAGTGAACGAGTGTTATTGCAATATGCTAGTGATTTCCTAAAATTCGTTAATATTTAGAAGTTTTTTGCAATGATTAATATTGCAATATTCTAACGAGCTAGGATCGGTATCCTTCGGCAAGTTATTGCAACGAGAGTCATTGCAATATCCTAGTGATTTCCTAAAATTCGTAAGCTTTAGTTTTCTTTGCAATGAATGATATTGCAATATGCTAATGAGATAGGATCAGTACCTTTGGCAAGTTAGTTTAACGAGTGTCATTGCAATATGCTAGTGATTTCCTTAAATTCGTTAAGATTTAGAAGTTTATTTTTGCAATGATTGATATTGCACTATTCTAATGAGCTAGTATCAGTATCTCTTGGCAAGTTGTTGCAACGAGTGTCATTGCAATATCCTAGTGATTTCCTAAAATTCGTTAAGATTTAGAAGTTTTTTGCAATGAATAATATTGCAATATTCTAATGAGATAGGATTAGTATTCCTTTCGCAATTTATTGCAACGAGTGTTACTGAAATATTCTAATGACCTAAACTTCGTAGATATTTGCAATATATTGCAATTAATTATATGGCAATATGCTAATTATTTCAATAAAACTCGTATACTTTTGCAATGTATTGCCATAAGTTCAATTGCAGAATGCTAGATTTCACACTTTGCAATATATTGCAATTAATGTTATTGCAATATGCTAATTATTTCCTAAATGCGTAGCCTTTTGAAATTCATTGC
>NC_087214.1:71289403-71294403 GCF_015104395.2 Macrobrachium nipponense
CCTCCAAGTAAATGAATATTTAATAAGGCCGGGACCAGAGAGGTTCATAATTCAGGGCATTACCGCAAAGTTGGAGAGGGGGAGGGGGCCTGCCTCCCCAGTCTCCCCTTAGTCCCCGGAACACCCTAGAGTGGACCACAATACTCTTTGCCTTTTCCAGACGCAAATTGGAAACATGGTTTCGCTTCTTCGTCGTCTTTTGTGTTACGTAAGGTTGACAGAGTGTGAGAGAGAGAGAGACGACGGTGGTCTCACCATGGCCAACTCTGGGTTACTGGCTGTTTCTGGCAAGGTGTTGTTTACTTATTGAGGGTGATGACAGGCACCGTTCTCTAGAGATGTTCTCTCTTGAACTTTACTCTTCGTTTGATGGCCACCACCAACAGGTTGGCGATTTTCAGAAAAAAATGTCGATTCTAATGTTAATCTGGTTCATGGCGAATTGATGGCAAACATTGTAGCGGCAAAATTTTTTTTATGATAATGTTGATTTGAATGTTAATTTTGAAATGATGATAAATGGTTACTTGAAGATGTTAAAAGTTTTATGCTAATGTCTTTGATTCCTAAGAGAAAAATGTCGTGACTTTCTCGAATATATTATCTTTGAGGTTTATCTTCAATTGGTAATAAACAGCAAAACAAAATATGTTGCTCGTATATACACGTGTATATATATATATATATATATATATATATATATATACTATATATATATATATATATATATATATATATACATATATATATTATTATATATATATATATATATATATATATATATATATATATATATATATACATATATATATATATATGGATATATATATATATATATATACATATACATATATATATGTATATATATATATATATATATATACATATATATATATATATATATATATATATATATATATATATATATATATATACACACACAAATACATACATACATACAAGCACCACTACAGTAAGCATTTGCCAAATCCACCCTGCACCCGCTCAACTCCCATCCACCCCCATTTACAGACATAACCAGCCAGTCCACCAACCGCCCAAGGAACGAATTTACCAAGGACATAATCAGGAGGCCCTGTAGTGGACAGAAACACTCTTTTTTGGAGACTTGGTCGCTTTTGGGATACTCTCAGACTCGCGTTCACATATCAACCCTTTCCAACAGTTTCCTCCTCTTATCGCTGGGCTAATTTTCTAACCCCAATTCAGAGCTGGAAGGCGGGCGGCAGGACGTAGGCCGCATAGACTTGTCTCTCTCTCTCCTCTCTCTCTCTCTCGTCTCTCTCTACTCTCTCAACTCTCTCTCTCTCTCTCTCTCTCTATATATATATATATATATATATATATATAAAAATATATATATATATATATATATATATCATTCGGTCTACAAATGTCCTTTAATATCTAATTCGCTCTACCTCGGAATTGATATATTTTCATATATGTACCGAAGGGGAATTTTTAGTTGATAATAATTTCGTCTCCTCATGGGATCTAACCCCCTTCCAGTGGACGGGAACGAAATCAGGAACGGCCAGTGACGTTATCAAGTCGTCACTGGCCGTTCTTGATTTCGTTCCCGTCCCACTGGTCGGTGGTTCGATCCCATGAGGGGACAAAATTATTATCAACTCAAAATTCCCCTTCGGTACATATATGAAAATATATCAATTCCGAGGTAGAGCGAATTAGATATTAAAGGACATTTGTATATCGAATGATTTATATGAATTACGGTGATGTGATAAGTATTCATATATATATATATAATATAGTATATATATATATATATATATATATATATATATATATAGTATATAATATATACCATTACTGTCTTAATAATATCATTAATCGTTTAAAAAAATAATACTAAATAAAAATATTTTAAACATATAAAAAGCCTTAATTCAAGAAATGAAAGAACAGTAAAGATAATAAACAAAATAATGAAATAAAATGAAAATCACTTACGAAAACATCCGGAGAAAATAAACATTCGAGAGGAATCCGTCTCTCTCTCTCTCTCTCTCTCTCTCTCTCTCTCTCTCTCCCTGCATCCCCTCCGCCCCTAAACGTGTCCTTCGGAGGATTTGTGAGGATTTTCACGTTATTCCCCGGCTGAATATTCAAAAGGTTGGGTGAACAGGGACACTTACTCGGGGATTCTGGCAAACCGGATTGCACGGGTCAATTGATACAACTGCTGAGGCATATAATAATAATAATAATAATAATAATAATAATAATAATAATAATAATAATAATAATAATAATAATAATAATAATATACTGGAAGTAAGAACTTTCTTAGACACGTTTTATTTTTGAGGCACCAATTATTAATTTAATAATAATAATAATAATAATAATAATAATAATAATAATAATAATAATAAATAAATAATAATAATAATAATAATAGCCAGTAACTACAGGCCTATCACCTGCCTACCAATAATGTGGAAGTTACTAACAGGTATCATCAGTGAAAGGCTATACAATTACCTAGAGGAGACAAACACCATCCCCAACCAACAGAAAGGCTGCAGAAGGAAGTGTAGGGGCACAAAAGACCAGCTCCTGATAGACAAAATGGTAATGAAGAACAGCAGGAGAAGGAAAACCAACCTAAGCATGGCATGGATAGACTTATAGAAAGCTTCGACATGATACCACACACATGGCTAATAGATGCCTGAAAAATATATGGGGCGGGGAGAGGAAAACAACCATCAGGCTTGCTTCCTCATAAATACAATGCGCAACTGGAATACAATACTTACAAGCTCTGGAATAAGACTAGCAGAGGTTAACATCAGGAGAGGGATCTTCCAGGGCGACTCACTGTCCCCACTACTCTTCATAGTAGCCATGATTCCCATGACAAAAGTACTACAGAAGATGGATGCCGGGTACCAACTCAAGAAAAGAGGCAACAGAATCAACCATCTGATGTTCATGGACGACATCAAGCTGTATGGTAAGAGCACCAAGGAAATAGATACCCCTAATCCAGACTGTAAGTATTGTATCTGGGGTACATCAGGATGGGAGTTTGGAATAGAAAAAATGCGCCTTAGTCAACATACAAAAGGGCAAAGTAACGAGAACTGAAGGGATAAAGCTACCAGATGGGAGCAACATCAAACACATAGATGAGGCAGGATACAAATACCTGGGAATAATGGAAGGAGGGGATATAAAACACCAAGAGATGAGGACACGATCAGAAAGAATATATGCAGAGACTCAAGGCGATACTCGAGTCAAAACTCAACGCCGGAAATATGATAAAAGCCATAAACACACGGGCAGTGCCAGTAATCAGATACAGCGCAGGAATATGTGGAATGGACGAAGGCAGAACTCCGCAGCATAGATCAGAAAACCAGGAAACAAATGACAATACACAAAGCACTACACCCAAGAGCAATACGGACATACTATACATGACACGAAAGGAAGGAGGGAGAGGACTACTAGTATAGAGGACTGCGTCAACATTGAAAACAGAGCATGGGGCAATATCTGAAAACCAGTGAAGACGAGTGGCTAAAGAGTGCATGGGAAGAAGGACTAATAAAAGTAGACGAAGACCCAGAAATATCCAGAGACAGGAGAATGACAGACAGAACAGAGGACTGGCACAACAAACCAATGCACGGACATACAATGAGACAGACTAAAGAACTAGCCAGCGATGACACATGGCAATGGCTACAGAGGGGAGAGCTAAAGAAGGAAACTGAAGGAATGATAACAGCGGCACAAGATCAGGCCCTAAGAACCAAATATGTTCAAGAACGATAGATGGAAATAACATCTCTCCCATATGTAGGAAGTGCAATACGAAAATGAAACCATAAACCACATAGCAAGCGAATGCCCGGCACTTGCACAGAATCAGTACAAAAAGAGGCATGATTCAGTGGCAAAAGCCCTCCACTGGAGCCTGTGCAAGAAACATCAGCTACTGCAGTAATAAGTGGTACGAGCGCTAACCTGAGGGAGTGATAGGATCAGGCAAAGATCCTCTGGGACTATGGTATCAGGACGGATAGGGTGATACGTGCAAACAGACCAGACATGAAGAAAGTATCACTCATTGATGTCGCAATACCATGGGACACCAGAGTTGAAGAGAAAGAGAGGGAAAAAATGGATAAGTATCAAGATCTGAAAATAGAAATAAGAAGGATATGGGATATGCCACTGGAAATCGTACCCATAATCATAGGAGCACTAGGCACGATCCCAAGATCCCTGAAAAGGACTCTAGAAAAACTAGAGGCTTGAAGTAGCTCCAGGACTCATGAAGAAGAGTGTGATCCTAGAAACGGGCACACATAGTAAGGAGAGTAGTATGGACTCCTAAGGAGGCAGGATGCAACCCGGAACCCCACCACTATAATACCACACCCAGTCGAATTGGATGGACTGTGATAGAGCAAAAAAAAAAAAAAAAAAAAAAAAAAAAAACAATAATAATAATAATAACGCGTTTCTGGCATATGAAAATAGTCGACCAGTGGTAACGTAAGTAAATCAGTCAATCAATCAATTGTACATCAGAGGCTAAACACAAGAGGAACGGCATATAATAAGGTAAAATGAATTCGTAAAACAGGAACCATTGCTTGCCAATTCTGTTTTGTATCTCGTTGATGGTGAGCAGTATTAAGACTCACCTACTAGTCGACATTTCACGTAGCGTCAGAAAACGCAGGTCACCTCCCAGTGGCCTAATTCGTAGCAGCGGAAACCTTCCAAGACTGGAGATGTGTCTTGGTGATCTCGCTTAGTTTGTGAAACTAAGAAATACTCCTTTCCAATTCAGTGTTATACCTCTTTAACTTCACACAGTATGAAGACTGGCGTAATTGTCTACTCTTCAAGTAGCGTCACAAACCACAAGGTCAGCTTCCAATGCCCCATTTCGAGCAGAAACCCTCCATGACTAGAAACGTGTTCCT
>NC_087214.1:71301903-71316903 GCF_015104395.2 Macrobrachium nipponense
GTGTGTGTGTGTGTGTGTGTCTTCGTCAATTCACATCCAGGATAACCACCCAATTCCGCATAAATATTCCATCATTACTCAACTAAGAAGCATTTCTAGTTCTGTTAGTATGATGTGAAAGCTCATCACGTCAGACTACTCGCACCACATAAAACAAGAGAATGGAATCAGCCTGTTCATTATCCCAGCCTAATTAACCCGGTACACAGCTGAGTGGAGGAGGGGGAGGGAGGGGGGTTGGAGGTTAGTGTAAGGGAGTAAGAAAGAGTTCGTGGAGGGTGAGGGGAATTAGACGGTGTTAAGAAAAATGATGAAATAAAAAAATTCTAATCTAGGAAAAAATAGAACTAGGTAAAATGAACCTCACTCAAGCATTAAAGGGTATTGGCGGATTTCTTTTGTGTGTGTGTGTGTGTGTGTGTGTGTGAGAGAGAAGAGAGAGAGAGAGAGAGAGAGAGTAGAGAGAGAGAGAGAGAGAGGATGTATGATACTCGTTCTCTCATAATGGCGCCTTTTGTGGAGATAATTTCTGGTCTCAATTCTATTTTCTTTGTGAGGCTGACGCACTCTGCCCGAAGAAAGGGCTTAGTTCTTTGTGATGGTAATAATAATAATAAAATAATAATTATAATAATAATAATAATAATAATAATAATGATGATGATAAGAATACTAATAATAAGTAGAGTATCAAAGAGTTTAATATATTCAAACCTACATAAAAAGACGGTAAATAAAAGAGAAAATGAATAACAAATAAATAAATAAGAAAAAAAGCTCCAAACCAAATCAAATCAAAGGGAAAGTTTCCACGAGTACTTAGCGACTGAGGATAGAAGAGAGAGATAGGAGAGAGAGAGAACGAGAGAAATGTATGAAGAGAGAGAGAGAGAGAGAGAGAGTCAAAGAAAAAAAATATTGTACCTGCCAAAAACTTAAGAAGGTAATTGGCGGATTCCTCGTGTTGTTAAACTACTCCCGAAGGTTCCTCCAAAAAACGAGGAGGCCTTGGGGAGGTGGGAGGGGGATGTAGGGGAGGGGGTAGGTTATTCTTACACCTATCCCGCCCCCCAAAAGACCCCGTTTCCCGTCCCCCTAACCCCCCACAAAAAATAGAGTGGGGAAAATTGAAAAAATATGCTATTCATTCTTCATAATGACTTCTTTTGTCCAGGATAAATTTAATTCCTGGGTCCACATTCTATTTGCTTTGGCTAATGAATATCTGCTTGGAGAAAGGAACCCAATTGCTTTTGTATTAAGGCAATTATTTATTCAGGCTCATTTTTGCGGAATAATAATAATAATAATAATAATAATAATAATAATAATAATAATATAATAATAATAATAATAATAATAATAATAATAATAATTAGGGTTGTAGGTGTTGTCATATATTACATATAACAACGAGCAAGCTATGGTTATATATAAGTACAAAGGATTGTGGCGTGTCTGGAACTATGTGGATATATATATATATATATATATATATATATATATTATATATATATATATATATATTATATATATATATACATATATATATATATATATATATATATATATATATATATATATCATACACTCAAACATACATTTATGTGTCAATCATTTTTTATTTATATACTTATTAATTAATTGATATCAATTACGGTAAGATATTCAAGGAGAAATATTATTCTTGAGAAAATGATGTCATATGTTTTATGGTATGCATAATTTGACATCATGAAAGTAGTAAATATTCCTTTTAATATCCAGATTTCAAAACGAAAATACGACGAGGCTCACACACAAATAACAACAATGGAGAAACACGATACCCTACGACTTCAAAAACAAACAAACAAACAGAGGAAAAACCCAAAACGGACAAAAGCAAAAACAAAAACACAACGCAAATAATGAACGCGTATCAAAACTATACGTGAACCTGGTCTTCTCACACGGCTGGTGTTCTGACGCCCAGGGCACCTAAATATTATTTTTCAATTTTTTTCTATTTTTTTTCCAAAAATATTTTTGTTCCATGGGAAAAAAGTTGATGACGGCGGTTTTCTGTGTGTGTGTGTGTGTGTGTGTGTGTGGGTGCGTGAATTTGGACCGGATGTGGCTGTGGGATAGTGCAGACCAAATTTTAATTGGTATTTTTTTTTTTTTTTTTGGTGGTGGTTTCGTCACAGTCAGAATTGTCAACAATGAATGACATGGAATGTAATATTTTCTTCTATATGTATGTATGTATGTATGTATGTATGTATGTATGTATGTATGTATGTATGTATGTATGTATGAGTAGTATGTATGTATATGTATGTATCTATATATATATATATATATATATATATATATATATATATATATATGTAATATAAAAACATCGTGTGTGTGTATGTACACACACACACACACACACACACACACACATATATATATATACATATATATATATATATATATATATATATATATATATATATATATATATATATATATATATATACATATATATACAGGTACTAGCCTGTTTGCCTGATAACTGTGGTTCCCGCTGAGAGAGAGAGAGAGAGAGAGAGAGAGAGAGAGAGAGAGAGAGAGAGAGAGAGAGAGAGAGAGAGAGACTCCAATGATATATTATCCATCCCCAACACTACTTAATTACACTTTTAACCTAAAAAAAAAAAACCTACAAAACGTATTTCAGAGTCTTGAAATATTTGAAATAAATGATTATATATCCTTGAATATTAAACTGAATAACGCATTCCATTCTTTACCTCAGTCTTTTCATCTCACATTTCTAAGCTCGGAACTATAAAAGCTGTCAGCTTAAAACCTTCTTATTTTTACTTATAAATTTTTTGTCGTGGTGATAATTCCTGTTTCGTTTTCCTTAGAGTAATCTCCTTCAGGATTGATGAATCCTAGGATTTTTCTGTGGCTGGTTCTGTGAATGCTGCATTACTTCTACTCAATTGGTATAGTGATTTTATATAGAAACCATCTTCTTTGAAGAGGTAGGAGGTACATGGATTTCCTCTAGGCATAAGGATGTCTGTGTTTCCTAAACACGAATGTTGGATGCTTCTTTATGTAGACCTAAAATAGATTACGTCCTCTCCATATAATGGGAGTATTAAATCCTTTTAATAGGCCTATAATAGTTTAAATATTCTTTACATTATACGCTACTAAATGGTTCTTTCAATAGGCCTATTTTGGAGAGCAAAACCTATTCATGCAGACCTGTTTCTATGGCTTCAAAACAAACTCATTCGCTTAACATGATATTAAGCCACATCGATCTCCAGCTCTGAAGGAGACCGAGTATCGAAGAGAGTAGAGGCATGAAAAGCCTTAGAAAACGAGAAAAAACAATCGACGCTAAATGTTGCTTCAGACGGAGACCCATTTTGCAGCTTAAAAACTTAAATTTATCCTGTCAAATATTACATCATTCAACTTTAGTCTCCTTCGCCCCTCAAGAAGTCTAAAACTTAAAACCTTTTAAAAGAGTCAAGACTTAGAAGACCCGGGGAAAAAATAGAGAACAAGCGACACATTTTTCTTGCTATTTTAAGCCTAGGGAACTTTAGTGCTGACAGGGTAAACCAGATAAATGGGAGCCGGGATATCCCAGCTAAAAGTTGAGAAGAGGCATTACGCGCCATCTATCGGGAGCCTGGGGAACTATATCTCTCAGAGATGACATGCATCACGTTTCGTCCCGGGAGCGATTTATCGTCTGCGAGGCGACTGGATGGAATAGGACAGGAATTAAACTAAACAAATGAACAATCATACACCCACATACACACAAACACACACACACATATATATAACTATAATATATATATATATATATATATATATATATATATATATATATATAAAACTGATAATTTTAAAGCATTCTTTGGTCTTAGAACTGATGGAATCACTTTCATTTCACTGTTGAAAGATAAGATTGATCAGCTGTTTCTGTTACACTGCTCTCTCTCTCTCTCTCTCTCTCTCTCTCTCTCTCTCTCTCTCTCTCTCTCTCTCTCTCTCTCAAAGGAAGGATTATGTATAATTCATTTGCTGTAATATATAATTAACCTATTTCATTTGTCTCTCTACTGGGAAGATACTAAAAGAAAAGATAAAAAAAGGCATGAATAGAAATTCCTTATTATTTGATTACACTGTCATTCATTTATGAACCCAAACTAATCATTTGAAAATAAAACAAGACGCAAGATAGAATTAAGAACAAATATAATTGACGAAATGATAACAATAACAATAAGAATTGTTAACATAAAAAACCAGTTTTGCGAAATCCCAAGTACCTATATATTCTCACAGAGACAAATTTATAGACGCATCAAACACAACGCTATCATTTTCTCCTATATTCTCCTATAGCAACAAATCGCAAAAACGAACCAGCTTCCAAATAAAGCCAGTGGGGTCCCCTATATCAACCTAATGTGCTAATGTTTGACGCAGAAGCAAAATCCCGTCATATTATTTTTTCAAACAGTATCGAGAGATTGATGTTCCCAGGAAATTTTGCGAATCTGATCACTGGCTGATATACAGATACCAAAACACCCCGACCCCCAACCCCCTCCTTCCATCGCCCTCCCTCTCTCACCCCCTCCCCTCCCCCTCCCTTTATTTCTGGGCCGTAAAATCGACGAATTTAATTCGGGGAGAAGATAGATTGACTCATAATGCAACAATACTGACTGGCAGATCTCCTGCGCCATTTTTCTTTCTCTGGTTTCATCGACGGATTTGTAAAGGTCGGATTTATAAAGGAGTGATTTGTAATGGAGAGATCTATAAATGTATGATTTGTAAAGGTGGGATTTATAAATGTGTGATTTGTAATGGAAAGATTTATAATTGTGTGATTTGTAAAGGTGGGATTTATAAAGGTGGGATTTGTAAATGTGTGATTTGCAAAGGAGTGATTTGTAATGGAGAGACTTATAAATGTGTGATTTGTAAAGGTAGGATTTATAAATGTGTGATTTGTGAAGGCGGGATTTATGAATGTGTGATCTGTAAAGGCGAGATTTAGAAATTTTTGATTTGAGGTGGGATTTATAAATGTGTGATTTGTAAAGGTGGGATTTATGAATGTGTGATTTACAAAGGAGTGATTTGTAATGGAGAGATTTATAAATGAGTGATTTGTAAAGGAGTGATTTGTAATGGAGAGATTTGTAAATGTGTAATTTATAAATGTGTGATTTGTAAAGTTGGGATTTATCAATGTGTGATTTGCAAAGGAGGGATTTGTAATGGATAGATTTATAAATGCGTGATTTGCAAAGGAGTGATTTGTGATGGTGATATTTATAAATGTGTGATTTGTAAAGGTAGGATTTGTAAAAGAGTGATTTGTAAAGGAAGAATTTATAGATGTGTGATTTTTAATAAAGGAGGGATTTATATGAAAAGATAATTACAACAGATAATATAGAAGTATGAAATACTATATATAAAAACTCATCAATTTAGTTTAATAACATAAGAATAAGAGAAACTTCAGAAAATTTCAAAGTCAATGACTGAAGACAATTGTTCACTCATCAATCAA
Source organism: Macrobrachium nipponense (assembly GCF_015104395.2). NCBI lineage: Eukaryota > Metazoa > Arthropoda > Malacostraca > Decapoda > Palaemonidae > Macrobrachium > Macrobrachium nipponense. The sequence continues at coordinate 71,307,506 of NC_087214.1, forward strand.
ATTTATTAATTAGTTAATTTACTCTAATATCTAATTTCATAATATAGAAAATAAGACAAAATGCATAAATTCATATTTCAAGTATCAATTAGTTAATTTAATATCTAATTTCATAATATAGAAAATAAGACAAAATGCATAAAAGCTTATTTCAAGTTCTGAAAACAATACTTCAATTAATCTACAACATTCGATATATCAATCATTTTCTGAATGAACGAAAAAAAAAAAGAAAACATTGACGCCTGCTAACAGCGGCTCAAACGCGATGCAGAAGAAAAAAACTCGGCAGATTTTTTTTTTAATCTGTCTCTGTTGTATTTTGCTTTCATCATAAAAGAGAAAGACTGGAATACCGTTCGAAAAAAATTCCTTTTTTTTTTTACTACGTCAAAGGCAAAAAAATGATTTTATTTTACTACGGGTCAAAGGCAAAAAATTATTTTTTTACTTCGTCAAGGGTAAACAAATAAATTTGGCTGCTTTTACAAATGGAGTTAAATCTGTTTAGCGAGGTGTTTGTAAATAATACATACATACAAACATACATAAATACATACATGCCTGCGTGCATGCATTCATACATACATACACAAAACATGTGCTTTTATATGGTTCAGAAATAATAATAATAATAATAATAATAATAATAATAATAATAATAATAATAATAATATAATAATAATAATAATAATAATAATAGCATTCCAACTTCGAAAACCCCAGCAGAGGAAATCGAAAAATGGGGCAGAAGTCTCGAAATTAGAAAGAACTTCAAAAATTAGCTATTATTACGGGAAATTGCTTATGGCAACAGCATTGGCTTATTTCTTTCTTTCTTTCTTTTTAGGATTTTCCTATTTTTCGGAGCCTGATAAGTCAGCATGGACTAGCCTCCCAACCCAGTCATTTTTAGCCCAGTGATTTGCGACCCATTGGGAATTTTATTGCTGACAACGAATGTGTTCGATTTAACCTGGGGAAAGATACACCTCGCGCGCCATCTGTTGAGAGTTTGGGAAACTACTCGTGTAAACAGAACTAACTAATGTTTAATGACAGTTATACATAAGCATCTCAATTTAATTGCCTCAACTGAGCTATATTTTTTTAAAGATTTTTAATTCAAGTTATTCCTAGCTAGTATAGGGTAAAATTGAATATATATATATATATATATATATATATATATATATATATATATATATATATATATATATATATATATATATATATTGTATATATATAATATATGTTAATGTCAAATACACACACACACACACACACACATACACATACATTCTTTATTTTCTATGCGAAGCCCTATTTTGTTATGGCTTCCAGTCCTAGTTATTCGTAGCTAATATATGGTAACATTTCAGAAAAATATAAAAAGAATATGACGTGTTTTAATGTCAAAAATACATAAACAACTATATTATTATTATTATTATTATTATTATTATTATTATTATTATTATTATTATTATTATTATTATCTCAACTAAGACATATTTTTGGTACGATTTAAAATTCTAATTGTTCCTAGCTACCATAGAGTAGGTGTTCGTGTCAAATATGCATAATCATTTAGTTTGGATGCCATCTTTTCAAATATGCACTATTTTCATGCATAAATTTAATCTCTAGTTATACCTAGCGACTATAAGGTCAAATTTAAGAAAAACAGACAAGTATCATATTGTATGCAAAATAAGTTTAGCAAATGCGAAGTGTTTTTCAAAAATCCGTATTTTGAATATGATAAATGACTTGAAATATTTCAGTTATTTTCGTAGTTTTCAATTAAGCACGTGTTTTATTTAATTAAAAAAAATTACAGTTTTGAATATACAAACGAAAAACCATTTTATATTAATTCCAAAGTTCATTTAGATTTGAAAATTAAAAGTATTTCATTATATTAGTTCAAAACATTCGCCATGTTTGGAAAGTACTGTGTACGATAAAAAACCTGAATATCACTTTAGCAGTTTATAATTAAATAAAGATAAAAGGTTTATATATGTATATATATATTTTATATATCTATATATATATATATATAAAAATATATATATACATACTGTATTACAACTAATTAAATGACAAGTTACACCTATCAAATAACTCGAAATTTTACACACGAAGACAAACACAAAAAGGGTGGTTCCCATTTTATAAATAAAAGTGTTTCAAATACATACCCAGGATACAAAATGTATTAAAAAAAATGACAAACCACAATTAGCAAATAACTCTTAACATTTCACAATTCGCCCACCACGACCCAAATAAAAGTAACAAATCTTGGCCACACTGGAAATCAACTCGACATCTCCGGAGGTGGGGGGAGGTCCCCGGTCGGTTAAGAAGAATTTTACACGGACGGAAATTTTATTGCTGACGATTCGCAGTCGATAAAAGCGTCCCAGCAAATCAGTGACATTGCGGGAAAACAGACCATCGACGCCATCTGTCTGGAAGTTTGGGAACTATCATCGTGATGCTGATGAGGATTTTGGTGATCATATTGGCCAGTTTTATTATTATCATTTTTTTCCCTCTTGATGGTTTTGACGAGCGGGAAATCAAACTTGAGCCATCGTTTTTCCATCAGGTGGTCCAACCGCTTCTTTTGGGTGCTTTTATGCTCAAAATGAAAATGAAAAATTAAGTTGTTTGTAACTTGAAATTAAATTAATTCTTTAATATTAAAATTGAAAATATTAAGGGGGTTTTTATATTGATAATTCAGCGTCTATGTTATATTGAAATGCAAGATCTCAAGGGTTTTAAATATTAACACTCATCTGCTAATATAAGGAATATTCTAGTGAAATTAAGACATATAATGCGTCACATTCCATAGAAAAAAAATGTCTATCAAATAAATAAAAAAACTTTTTATTTTTAGTTTTTAATTTTTCCCTTGGAATCAGCAGGTAACTCACACGCACACATACACTCAGAGTAAAAGATACACAAGTAATTAACACCAAGATTCATATGAGGATTTGACTACTGAATTTATTGGTGTCATAACTATTTGTACATGAGAACTTGAAATAATAATAATAATAATAATAATAATAATAATAATAATAATAATAATAATAATAATAATAATAATAATAATAATAATAGTAAATATAGCCACTTCTTACTTTTACATTATTATTATTATTATTATTATTATTATTATTATCATGATAAAAAGTACACCCACTGCACACAACAAATCCTGAATTAAATGAATGAATTAGAGTGTAAAGGTCGTAGTAATTTATATAAGTTGCCAGTTAGTGAGTAAATCCGAATCAAATATGGCATCCGAATGATATCAACAAAGAAAAAAGACTAAGAGAAGACGGCCAGAAAGGAAGGCGCAGAGAGAGGGAGAGAGAGAGAGAGAATGGGAGGAAAGGAGAGATAAGTACCGAATTGGACAAGAAGGCGAAAGGGGAGATAAGGGTCGAACAGAAGATAAGAAATAGAGCGGAATCGAATTAAAAAGAGAAGGAGAAGGTTGAGAGAAGAGATAAATCGAATAAGTCAAGAATAAGAAGGAATGTAATGGAAGGCAACGAAAGGTAGGAGAGAGAAGAGAATCTGTGAGGAGAATGGAAAGCGAAAGGACAAAAGAGAAAGCGTGGAGAGGAGAATATGAACAGATAAAAAAGGAACATAATGAAAAAAAAAAGACAGAAATATCGTAGAGAAAAAGTCGCCTATAAAAAATGAAAATAATTTATCCCAGCTTTTGATTGCGTAAGCAAAATTGGCCTCTCTCTCTCTCTCTCCAGTCCTCTCACAATCGCAATTCATCTCTCTCTCTCTCTCTCTCTCTCTCTCTCTCTCTCTCTCTCTCTCTCTCTCTCTCTCTCTCTCTCTCTTTTTACCCCTGTCTTGTCCAGAACATATCTTAAAAGATATGGCCAAGACCCATCACCTATTCACTCATTATTCCAGCCAAAGGGTCTTTTCTTCACTGTGACCCCTTGGGGAGGGGGAGGTGACCCCTGGGTGTAAAAGTGGCGGGGGTGGGGTGGAGCAGGGTGGGTGTGTGACCCCATCTGACCTTTCTCTTCGCCATCTTTTTCAAATAAAAAAAAAATAAAGGAGGTTTCACCCGCGTTATAGGGAAACTGATGACTAGCCTTCACGATAAATGAGACCGGAGATTGTTATGTCTTTTAGACCTACGTCAGAGAGAGAGAGAGAGAGAGAGAGAGAGAGAGAGAGAGAGAGAGAGAGAGAGAGAGAGAGAGAGAGAGGGGTCCTTCCATTCCCGTTTATAGCCTGTTTTATGCTGGACGTTTTTTTGCCAAAGAAAATCTAGAGTGAGAATATGTTATATATTTTTATGCATATATCGAAGATGGAAAAACGAGTGTTCAATAAACACACACACACACACACATACACACACACACACACACACACACACACACACACACACACACACACACACACATATATATATATATATATATATATATATATATATATATATATATATATTATATATATATATATACAGATTCATATATGCATATAAATGCAAATAATTGCTTTCTCTCTCTCTCCCTCTTCCTCTCTCTGTACACAAACTTGACCTAATTTCACAAGAAGCCTTGACGTTTGTCACATTAGAAATCCTAATGTATAACTCGTTGTGATTTGTTATACACTATCTTTAATCGACAATTTCTTAATATAACATCCGAGTTATACATCTTCTGAACGAGATATGATATTCACAAAATTCCTGTAAACATAAAAATAAAACATAAAGGAATTAATAGAAACTTATCAAAAAACCTACATATAATTGTTAATTTTTTCTCAAAAGATAAAGATAAAGAAAAAATTATGGTGACTTCAAAAAAATCATCTACTAAAAGGAAGTCAAATTTGAAAGGTAGGAAATTAAAGGCACATCAGAACATAAGTGATTTAGAAACGTGAATTTAAACATTTATAAAAATCATAAAAAATAATTAAAGAAAGCAATTAAAGAAAATCCACGTCAAAGCAGAGAGGAATAACAGCAAATGAAAAGAGTTTAGAAAGCAAAATAGTTCATTAATTTTCTGTAAAAAAAAGTAAAAAAACTCCATTAATCAAAATAAAAAAAATGGGAATCAGACTATAAGCAGCATCACCAGCAGAGAGAGAGAAAAAAGTCTCTCAATGAAATACATAAAAAAAGAGAGAGAGAAAGTAGTTTTTATTTTCTTTAACACCGGGGTGAATTAAACATGAGAAGGCACACTTCAAAGGAGAGAACTACGTTCCGCAAATACGATATCAAGGGACTGACGTTTTTTGTCGTGGTGAAGGATTTGAAGATGTCTTTCCAAATCTAATTTTTATTTCGTTTTCGTATTTCTGAAAACCTAAAAACAAAATTACTTATAATTATATACATATATATATATATATATATATATATATATATATATATATATATATATAATATATATATATATATATATATATATATATATATGGTTTTAAGAAAAACAAAAAGAATACAATTGATTTTTACAGCCATTCTCTCTCTCTCTCTCTTCTCTCTCTCTCTCTCTCTCTCTCTCTCTCTCTCTCTCTCTCTCTCTCTCATTACTAAGTCAGTATGAAAGCATTGTCACTAGAAAAAAATTGAATTTTGATATCCCTTATATATATATGTATATATATATATATATATATATATATATATATATATATATATATATATATATATATGTATATATATATATATATATATATATATATATATATATATATATATATATATATATATATATATATATATATATATATATATATATATATATATATATATATATATATATATATATATATATATATATCTATATATATATATATATATATATATATCTAAATAGAAAAGGGGATGTAATTTATTGCTAAACATTTCCAATCGAATAGTGACAGAATTTGTTGCCTAAAATTCATCCAGGATAAATTGAAATTTTTAGAAATAATTCACATGGAAGTGACAAAATAAATGTAAAAAATAAAATAAATGAAAGGGCAAAATCTATAGCCAAATATACAAGTGAAGTGACTGAATTTATAGCAAAAAACTAAATTTAGAAAATGAATGAAATTACAGAATATATCAAAAATACAATTGAAGTTACTAAATTTATATATAAAAAAAAAGATATTACAAAATTTACAAATGAAGTGGCTAAATAAAAAAAAGGCTTGAGAAATGGGAAGGAATGAAAAATAAATACAATTTAGGTTACTAAATAAAAATAAAAAGATAAAATTTACAAATGATCGAATAAAAAAAAAAAAACTTGAAAACTGGGAAGGACTGAGACGGATGCAAGAAAGGGAAAAGAAAGTGGAAACTTGGGGAAAATGGATAAGCTTCGTCTCCCACTTCACCTCCATTTGCAATATTGCTTGCAAGCGCGCCTTCGGCCATAATTTTAATATCAGCCCGACTTCTAGTTCCTTTGAAGACACACTGGGTCGATTGCTGTCGTAAGTCTGGCAGGAATTTTATGAATGCTGCCTCGTTTCGTCCTTCGGAAATTCTTCTTGTCTTTCAGTTTTATCGGTTTTGAAAACAAAATACGAATTCGTTTAGGATCGTTTTTTTTTTATCAGCTGAATTTCAGTGCCTTTTGGAAAAAATGACGCCCAGTTTCTATCATATTTCCTAGAAGAATTTTGTAAGTGTCGTTTCGTCCTTCAGAGTTTTTGGCTTTTTATTCTGATGGAAGTTTGTTTTCATGGCGTGAACATAAAATATATAGCTGTTAAGATTATATGTATTTTTTAGCTGATGATTTTTTCTTTTTATTAAATCTCGATTTCCGTCGTATTTTCTCGAGGGAATTTATAAATGCTTTGTCGTTTTGTCTCCTATAAAATTCTTGTCTCTTAATAAGTATTTTCTAAATGGCGCAAATATAAAATACAAATTCAATGAGGTTTATGTATTTTCAACAGCTGAATTTTAGTCTATTTTGATAAAATACAGACTCAGTTTCTGTCGTAATTCCTCGAGGAGTTGTAAAATTGCTTTGTCATTTTTCAATATATATATTTATATGAATATAAAAATTTATATTTGCATACATATATTCTACCTATTTACTTGCACAAGGATTTTGTTGAATTCCTACGCAGTCTTAGGCTTTGTAGAAGTACGACCGCTTGTGCAGCAAGAGAGAGAGAGAGAGAGAGAGAGAGAGAGAGATAGAGAGAGAGAGATGATTCCCTTGAGTGCCTGGGACGATCACGAAAAATCATCCATTAATCACCCATGCGTCAATCACCTGCCACCTCTAGAATAATTAATTACGAATGACCAGAGGGCCGAATGTATGAAACATTATATATACAAATATATGTGTTTATATATATATATATATATATATATATATATATATATATATATATATATATATATATATATATATATATATATATTATATATATATATAAACGTATAGTATATATATATATATATATATATATATATATATATATATATATATATATATATATATATATTATATATATATATATATATATATATATATATATAATATATACAAATATATACTTATATATATATATATATAGTATATATATATATATATATATATATATATATATATATATATATATATATATATAGTATATATAATGAGATGGCTCTCTTCACAGCACTTAATTACGTTGCGTTTGCGAATAGAACGTTCTCTCTCTCTCTCTCTCTCTCTCTCTCTCTCTCTCTCTCTCTCTCTCTCTCTCTCCTCTCTTTATATATATATATATATATATATATATATATATATATATATATATATATATATATATATATATATAATGAATGGCATTGTCGCTTCTAGAAAGTCGGATCTTTAATAAAAAGAGTATGGCCAGCAGAAACTTCAGCTTTTTATTTTTTCGTTAAAACTTATTTTCATCCAATGCCTACGTTTCGGGATACAAATCCCATCTTCAGGGCTAAAAACAAGGAAAAAATAAAAATTCTATACATTAAATCAGACTAAAATGGGGCACAGTAATCAATTATGCTATTTAAAAAAAATAAATAAATAAATAAATAGATTAATTAACAATATATCAGTGAAATTCGAATTTTATATAAAAGTAAGACGGTAACTAATTGAATAAGAGATCGACAGTAAAAAGCAAAGCTACTAAGTACAATGACACTTCAAAATAAATAAACAAACAAAACATTTAAAAACACAAACCACACTTGAACAACTAAGAAAAATTACGTCCGCTTTTATATATATACTATATATCTTTTAATTTTTCTCCTTTTGTAATCATATACAGAATTTTTTTTTTTTTCGCCTGTTAGGATTCAATGATTTTTTTCTCCTGTTTTTAGTATTAACGTAATTTTCTTAGTTGTTCAAGTGTGGTCTGTGTTTTTAAATGTTTTGTTTGTTTATTTATTTTGAAGTGTCATTGTACTTAGTAGCTTTGCTTTTTACTGTCGATCTCTTATTCAATTAGTTACCGTCTTACTTTTATATAAAATTCGAATTTCACTGATATATTGTTAATTAATCTATTTATTTATTTATTTATTTTTTTTAAATAGCATAATTGATTACTGTGCCCCATTTTAGTCTGATTTAATGTATAGAATTTTTATTTTTCCTTGTTTTTAGCCCTGAAGATGGGATTTGTATCCCGAAACGTAGGCGTTGGATGAAAATAAAGTTTTAAACGAAAAATGCTGAAGTTTCTGCTGGCCATACTCTTTTTATTCTATATATATATATATATATATAATATATATATATATATATATATATATATATATATATATATATATATAAAATTCCAAATGAGATAAAATATTAATAAAAATATCAAATGTACTTTTATGAATATTTTAATATTTTTTCTGTGTGAAGCTCCACGCTAAAGGGGAATTTGCCACAGTATTGGTTACCAATAAATTTAAAGTGTTTGTTGTATCAAGCAATTATATTTTTGGAATGGGAACCCATGAGTGAAATATGCATTGTGCTTTACATGTTAATGTGATATGGAATTTTCGTATCAAGTAGAATTTCAAAACTAATAGAGAAAATTGAAAATTAAAAATGTGTCGTTATAGAATGAAATTTGGGAATTACTTAAGAAAATAGGGCTTGATACTCTGAAATGAAATAGTTATATTTTTTATTATATTTTATTACAATCGACGACTATAATTTTGACTTTAAAGAAATTGAAGGTTATATCTATGGAGACTGATACAAATAGATTATCAGTTATATGAAAATGTTATTACCATTTCACGGCTAAGTACACTGTTTAATTGAAATTTTAATTAGATAAAATTCTCG
>NC_087214.1:71326903-71329403 GCF_015104395.2 Macrobrachium nipponense
ACATTTTAAAAGGTAATATAACTTTGAAATATATCACAAAAGAGTTCAAGTGATGAAAATATATCTTTTTCGATGTAAAGCAAATTGAAATAAAAAAATATTCTTTGAAATATATCACAAATAAACCCAATTCCGACATAAGTGATGTAAATATTTCCTTTTCGAGTAAAAAAAATATATTTTTCAGTGAATATAGCTTTTAAATATATTACAAATAAACAAGATCAGTTGCCACTTAAATGATGTAAATATATATCTTTTCAAGCAAAGAAATATATTTTTCAGTGAATATACTTTTAAAATATATTACAAATAAACAAACTCAGTTTCCACTTAAATGCTGTAAATATGCAACTTTCGAGGTAAAAATATATTTTTCAGTTAATAGAGCTTTTAAATAAATCACAGACTTAAATGATGTAAACATATAACTCTCGAGGGAAAAATATACTCTTCAGTTAACATAGCATTTAAATATATCGCAAACTAACTCGATTCCGGCCTAAATGAAGTAAATATATCACTCCCAAGATGGATAAATTTGTCTCCCAAAACCCTCATCTGTAGATGTAATCATTATAACTTCTGAACTCTGTGAATTTTATTTTGAAACTTTGAACGAATGACATCAACACAAGTTAAAGGAGTTTGGTTTCCATAGCAGTTGATGGAAGGGATCTTTTGTTCTGATTTCAATTTTATCTACGAATTTCATTTTCATTTCAATAGAATGTGTTTGTGTTAGAATAAAGCTTGATGGTTTCCATAGCAGCAACAAAGAGAATATTTTATTTGAATTCAAATTTTATTCGTGAGATTTTATTTTAGTAGATATATGTTTATTTATGTCAATAAAATTTTTTTAAAATTTTATTTAAGAGATTTTATTTCAGTAGAATATGTTTGTATTAGAAACAGATTTGATGGGTTCCATAGCATTGATGGAAAGGATCTGTTATCTTATTTCAATTTTATTTATGAAATTTTTATTTCAATAGATATATGTTTGTGTTAATAACAATTTGACAACAGTTTTGAAGGTAAGCATTTTTTCTTATTATTCTTTTGTGTTAATAATAAATGTGACAATCGTTCCCGAAGTAATAATATCTCTATTTTCCATTATCGATTTAAAAAATAATTAACAGGACTTTGCCAAAATCATTTTGATTCAATTCTCATTGTTTATTTGTGTTAATAACAAATCTGACAATGGTTCCTAACGTAATAATTCATCATTGGTTTCATTATCGGATGACAAATTATTACTAAATCCACAATTTCTTTATTTGTGTTCATTACAAGAATGACAATCGTTTCCAAGTTAATCATTTCCCTTTGTTTTTTGCTATCGATTAAAACAAACATGATTAACCTCACTTTGCCATCTGCCAACTCGGCTGGCAAATGAAACCCCATGTTATGTGAGAATTACGATCAGTGAAATTCTCGTAATTTCATAAAATTACGGTCGGATGAAATGACGAATTCATAGAGAGAGAGAGAGAGAGAGAGAGAGAGAGAGAGAGAGAGAGAGAGAGAGAGAGAGAGAGAGAGAGAGAGGTTATGATTTTATGGAAATTGTGGAGATAATTGAGCCGTGTACCATTAGAACACAACCGTACTGAATGTAATTAAGGCGTGAAATTACAGTTTATGAAACCGTGGGTTATGTAATAACGTGATTTCGATGCATATCAATTTTTTATAAACCGATACATTTGATCAAATGGGGATAGGATGATGACATCAGCTTGATAAATTTGTTACATTTTCATTGAACAGGTGGAATGTAAACAGTGGAAATAAATATTAATATTGTAATTCAACAATGATTTCATGGAATCTTTTTTTTCAGAGAGTACAAATTCATGAGGATGTAACATGAAATTTAATTTTATGAAGTGAAGTTTCATGAAATGACATAATTCATTATACATTTCATCAAATAGAAATGAAATGTAAATAAAGGAAAAATTGTAATTCAAGAATGATTTAATGAAATTTTTTTTTCCACAAGGCACAATTTCATTGAGAACATGCTGATATAAAATTGTAAATTATGAAGTGGATACATATCATGAAATAATGGTATGAAATGGGAGGATTAAATTTTAAATATATTCAATAATATTTTATGATTTCATGAAATACTCAAGGAAAGTATGATATCAAAATAATATTAAATACATTCATGATATCATTAAAAGACTGAATAATAGCATTTCCTGAAGGTTTGGTCACTGAAAAAAAATGCAAAAGATTTCATAAAAATATGTTTGGATTATCATCAGTGAATGAATAATTGTTCATAATATTTCTAATGAATCAATATTAATACATTTGATGGCAAGATATGAACAAACAAAATTTATTATTTTGAATATAATATATGGTCTTACCTATTATGTCACGAATCAATGATATCATGATATGTAAATAAATATATTTGATAATATTTTTGTGGGAATATACTGTATATCTCAGCCAAAGATGCACT
>NC_087214.1:71346903-71349403 GCF_015104395.2 Macrobrachium nipponense
TTCTCCTGTCTGTATATTTCTGGGTCTTCGTCTACTTTTATTAGTCCTTCTTCCCATGCACTCTTTAGCCACTCGTCTTCACTGGTTTTCAGATATTGCCCAGTGCTCTGTTTCTCGATGTTGACGCAGTCCTCTATACTTAGTAGTCCTCTCCCTCCTTCCTTTCGTGTTATGTATAGTCTGTCTGTATTTGCTTTTGGGTGTAGTGCTTTGTGTATTGTCATATGTTTCCTGGTTTTCTGATCTATGCTGTGGAGTTCTGCCTTCGTCCATTCCACTATTCCTGTGCTGTATCTGATTACTGGCACTGCCATGGTTTATGGCTTTTTATCATATTTCCGGCGTGAGTTTTGACTTGAGTCTCTGCATATATTCTTTCCTGATTGTGTCCTTCATCTCTTGGTGTTTTATATCCCCTCCTTCCATTATTCTCATTGATGTTGCTCCCATCTGGTAGCTTTATCCCTTCAGTTCTCGTTACTTTGCCTTTTTGTTTTTATGTTGACTAAGGTAACATTTTTTCTATTCCAAACTCCATCCTGATGTCCCCAGATACAATCCTTACAGTCTGGATTAGGGTATCTATTTCCTTGATGCTCTTACCATACAGCTTGATGTCGTCCATGAACATCAGATGGTTGATTCTGTTGCCTCTTTCTTGAGTTGGTACCCGCATCCATCTTCTGTAGTACTTTTGTCATGGGAATCATGGCTACTACGAAGAGTAGTGGGGACAGTGAGTCGCCCTGGAAGATCCCTCTCCTGATATTAACCTCTGCTAGTCTTATTCCAGAGCTTGTAAGTATTGTATTCCAGTTGCACATTGTATTTTTGAGGAAGCTGATGGTGTTTTCTTCTCCCCATATATTTTCAGGCATTCTATTAGCCATGTGTGTGGTATCATGTTGAAGGCTTTCTTATAGTCTATCCATGCCATGCTTAGGTTGGTTTTCCTTCTCCTACCGTTCTTCACTACCCTTTTGTCTATCAGGAGCTGGTCTTTTGTGCCCCTAAACTTCCTTCTGCAGCCTTTTCTGTTGGTGGGGGGATGGTGTTTGTCTCCTCTAGGATAATTGGTATAGCCTTTACTGATGATACCTGTTAGTAACTTCCACATTATAGGTAGGCAGGTGATAGGCCTGTAGTTACTGGCTATATTTCCCTTACTCTTGTCTTTTTGTACTAAGGATGTTCTTCCTGTGGTCATCCATTTGGGTGCATGGTGATTTGAGATACAATGCTGGAGTTGTTCTGCTATTCGTGGGTGTAGGGCCTTGAAGTTTTTGAGCCATTATCCATGGACTTCATCGGGACCTGGGCTTTCCATTTTGGCATTTTTCTTTAGTTGGTGTCTGACTGTGTCTGTCGTGATTTCTGTGAATCTTTGTTTTATTCTCCCTGTTTCCTCTTCCTTGACTTCCTGGAGCCATGTTGCATGTTTGTTGTGTGATACCGGATTGCTCCATATGTTTTCCCAGAGTCTCTTACTTGGTTCGGCTTCAGGAATTTCTTGGTGATTGTCTTCCCCTCTTAGTTGGCTGTATAGTTTTACCTGGTTGGTTCCGAATAGTTTGTTCTGTTGGTATCCCTTATTCCTGTTCATGTACCGTAGGATCTTATGTGCTTTGGCCTTAAACCTCTGTTTTACATCTTCTATTGTGTTGTTTAGTCCCCTCTCTTGTACTTTGTATTTCTCGTTGAGTTCCTCCCTTGTTTTCTTGCTTCTTAGCCTTTTTTCTGCCATCTCTTTCAGTTTACTCAAGTCAGATCTAATCACCATGATTTGCTTTTCCAGGTGCCTTTTCCAAGGAGGTTGCTGTTTTGGTTTCAGTTGGGTTGGTTGTGCTGGTGGTGTTGGTGTTCGAATCCCCATCAGTTCTGCTACTAATCTTGCTCCTGCATACGCCAAGTTATTTGTTTCTGTTATACTGGTGGTGTGTATTATGCCCATTATTTCATTGACCTCACTTGTTTTCTGCCTTAATTTCTTGGTGTTGTAGGCTTTCATGGAGGTGATCTTTGTTCTCTCTGTATCTGGCTCCATTCATTGTCTAATCTTTTCTACCCATTCCGTCCTCTCTGTTACTTCGTCGCTGTTTCTTCGTGTGTCGTTGTTTGATACCTCATCCTCCCTGTCGTCTTCTGTGGCATCGTCTCTCAGTTCGTCTTCGTGTAGTTCGTTGTCGTGTGACATTTCCCTTTCGAGTTCTTCTCTTTCTGTTGGGGATAGCCAGTTCTTTTTCTTTATGTTCCTTATTTGGTCTGCCAGCCTCTGCTCTGTTTGGGGGGTGTTATTCCTCTCATTCCAGATGTTGACTAACCTTCTTCTATATCCTCTCTCCGTCGGGTTGCTTCTGATGTAGCATCTCCATATTTCCTTATTTTCTTCTATTGTCCATTTCATCCTTTGGTTTGCTTCTGTAGCTCCAATCTCAGGCTGTTGGTTACTGTCGTTGTGGTGGTCAGTTGCTGGATGACGACCTCCAAGTACCTGACTGTC
>NC_087214.1:71359403-71369403 GCF_015104395.2 Macrobrachium nipponense
GAAATGTTAAACTCAGAAACCCAAATAACTCAGATAATCCTCGGTAATTAATCACATAACTAACATTAGTTTAGCCATAACACCAGGCACAGTCAACATAGTCAGTACACCATGGTAATTAAGTCAGTTCCCATTCCTCCAGATTAATCCCCTCCTTCTCCAGATCAATTCCCCATATTCCAGAATCGCCTGTTAGAAGACAGGAGAACACTCTGGTAAGCACAAGAATATAATCAAAGATCATATGAAACAGAACATCTCTGAAATAAATATTCAAATACCATCTATCCACACTTTGGCCAAAATAAGTATGCTTACCCATGCAACACAATATGCGCTATCACTTAACTATAAACACTTTGGCAGAAGCCATCATCTTGGCTCTGCCGCCTCTCTGTAATGGTCTCCCCATCTTAGTAACACTACATTCTCATATGTAGGGGGAAAAGGTCGCACGTACTCACGAACTCACACCCATTGTCCACACCCATGAACTGCTTGTATCCAGTTTCAAAGTGACCTCTGCAATCGCTGTAGCAACAGGGCATGCACACCACTCAAAAAGACATGTCAGCATTCCAAAGCTCGTCACTCGAACACTCTGTCTCCAGGGAAGTTAAACTGCTGACTTCTCTACATTCCAAGAAACGTCATAGCTTATCACCATAGCCCTCTTTTATGTAACATACACACACACACCACACACTATATATATATATATATATATATATAGTATATATATATATATATATATATATATATATATATATATATATATATATATATATATATATATATATCTATAGTATATATATATATATATATATATATATATATATACATACATGTAAACATGTATATAATACAAAAATAAAAATAATCGCCATAATAAACCCACATACCTTGTCAAGGCTAAAAGTTACCAGTGACAAAAGTGTTTCTACAAATGAGGCTTAAAAAAAATGCCCCCCTCCTTTGATGCCACGACACAGGATGGAACTATTTGGCTATCTCACTTTATTCTTTTCGACTCTTTTTGGTTTTATCCTCTCTCTCTCTCTCTCTCTCTCTCTCTCTCTCTCTCTCTCTCTCTTCTCTCCTCTCTCACATTCAAGCCTATCCCCATTTTCAAAAAACGAAAAAAAAAACCTCGATTTTTTATTTTATCAGGAAACTTGTGTAAGAGAGAGAGAGAGAGAGAGAGAGAGAGAGAGAGAGAGAGAGAGAGAGAGAGAGAGAGAGAGAGAGAGAGAGAGAGAAATTAATCCCGTGAAAGGTCATTATGTTACTCGAGTCAAGTCACTGGATTTGTTGGTTTGTTTGTTTGTTTGTTTGTTTTAAATGCCAAAGGTCACTCAGAGGTCAGACTGGGAAGACAAAGAAAAAATAATAGAAAAATGGAGAAACTGTTATAAGGCGTTTCTTTAAAGAAGTTATAAGTTAGAGAACAACAGAGAAGGAATTGAATTCAGGAGCTAAATGTTGTCTTTTTATTCTCCTATATTATTATTATTATTATTATTTATTAATTATTATTTATTATTATTATTATTATTATTATTATTTATTGGAGAAACAAATCCACAGCTATGTAAATGTACATATATTTAAATTTAAAACTTTAAGGAATGTTTTCTGATGAGGGGGAACCGAACAGATTCCCGAAAGCTATCCTTAAATTGTTAAATCTAAGTATATGTACGTTTATATAACTGTGGATTTGTTTCTCCATTTGAAGACTCGTGCTACTATGAGGATTTTTTAAATTATTATTATTATACAACCTCGCCCAGTGCCTTAATTGCTGAACATGTTCCAGTCCTCAGAACGAGTCCGTGGGAGACATGTAACAAGGACATGACAAGTACTTTGCAGGTAAACGTCGAACGGGTAAATTAACTTGTATTGTTCAAGGTATCTCGGAATCTCTCGCGAGATTTTTTTTTTTTTTCGCGCGCGAAACGTTCGCGCGTTTTTTTCCTCTCTCCCTCTCAAATCTTGAGGATGCTGTATATTTACTTATTTACTAAAATAATTAATTCGTGTATTTAGTAATATATTCATCAATTAATTCATTTATATATTTTGTTATTAATGTATATGTTTATTGATTGATTGAATTTGTCTGTTTATTCACTTATACATTTATTCATCAACATATTTATCAAATGATTTATTAATTCATAGAATTGCTTCTTTTATTTATTCATCCATTCATTTTTAATATATGAATGTGTATATTCATCTATGAATATATAAATTTATTTATTCATTAATATATTCATTCATCATTTTCATATATTTATTCGTCATTCTTTTGGAAAATAGGTTGATCGCAAATGAAAACCAGATGCTGTTTAGAATATAGAATCCTCGCTGGACGATAACCAGTCAGGTACAGGGAAAACATGCACAAACACTCAAACACACAAACACATCTTCTCTCTTAATCCCCTTTCAGGCTAATTGCCCCACAGATTTGCGATAGGAATTTGATTATAAAAGTGAAACGGACCATTGAACAGCAATGTAGCAATCACTGGAACACCAACAATGAATTTCATGTAAAGCAGATATAAACTCAATTACCTAGTTAAAACCTTCGTCAGGTACATGGGCCAACTTTCACATTTTTAAGGAGAGATCATATATCTGTGCTTCCTATGAATAATAGTCGAGTTAAAGTTTATACACACACACAAACACATATATATGTGTGTGTTTGTATTCATAGAAGCAATATGTACACATAAATACACTCACTTATCATTTCGTACGCCTTCGTTCATTGTTGAAAGGTTTAGAAGTCACCCGTGAATTACCCACCATCGTACAATCAACATCAAAAGTACCATATCCACCCACGCACGACCTAGGGAACGAAGGCAGTGGCCACTGACGACTCGGCGACTAGACCCTTTTCTTTACACTGACATAAGCATCAACGTCACCACACCATACTACACAGGTTAAAACATCGTTTGTCAATCTATATATGTTTATCACTATATATCATCTATAAAACAAATGTCCTAGATACTAATACAAATATCATAACTACTTTCTTCATTAACCCAAATCATTGCTACCGTAAAAAAGCTAAATTTATTTTGATCAAGGGGTAATTACTACTTACCAGGGCTTTCAATAAGCAGAATGTCCCAGTCAGTGATTTGTCGATTTCTTTTCATAGCCTGAAAAGCCTGGCTAGATGATTGGTATCGTAGGTACCTTCGTATTTTGAAAGAGAGTCATTAGACTTTAGATGCAAGTCTTGGGATTGAAATGCTTCCTTACAAGCCCTATAATGTGGGTTTATTTTTATACTCTCTTAAGAAATAACTCCCACTCCAAAGGAGTTTTTTTATCAGAAATAGGGACCAAGTTCCCACAGGAGTAGAATAGAAGATAATATCCCCTTTAAATTATCACCATTTTATGAGGTTCTGAATACTTTCAATATATCGTCTCTGATTTAAATAAACAAAGCATGATCCGATCTCCAACTTACTTGGGACTCCTGCAAGATTTTCCCTTCACGCATAAGTTGTAAACAATATACCTATTTCTTAACGTAAATTAAAACGTGTTAAAATCTATGGTAAAAGAGAGCCTTGTTTCACCAACGAAAATTAAAGTAAATATGCTATATATCTTATTAGAAACAATTTTCTGTGCTGCTTAACATTCACATGATCTATTTTAAACATTTTCATTCTAGTAAATAAAACATAAATTTCCTATCCTAAAATTCCTGTATCTTTAACTCAACGTGAAACACCTTTTATCAGACCTTTTAGGATCTTCCACAGATCTTACCAACACACCCCCTAACAACAGCAACAACTGCAACAACAAAGTAGTTTGTAGGCTTGCTCCCCGAGTAAGCGAAAAAAAAGCGTGACGGAAGTAATTGAAAATGACTTTGATAAGAAATTCTAGCAGGTAAATTCAATCCAGGTGATTCAATCATCTTGGAATTAGGTGACTAACTAAATCACTTGTTTCACCCATCATTATCCCACTTTACTCATTAGAACCGTTCGTCTGCCAGACATTGTTCAGCCGTGATTAAAACTCCTGTCTCATAAATGATGCCACAATTGAGGAGGAAACGCTGCATTCAAAGCCCTCGACTTAATGAAATCCTGGAAGCCTGGAAGGGTGGGTGAAGGCGCTGGATTGACTTGTTGCTGGAAATGAACACTCTTGTCAATCTTGGATGATACTCTGGATTACAAAAACCTTCTTGTCAAGAGATATTCGCAGGTACTGCATTGCATTATCCTGTCTTCATTTTTGACGCGAATATGACTGACAGTTTAATGCAGAATAGGTGCAATTTACTGAATTACCTGAGCTTAGAGGCGAGAGGACAAATTTTGACCTGAATCGCAGAAGATAATTTGGGACTTATACCTCCTAGACTGACGCCAGGTACCTGAAATTCCTTCAGGCTTGATAGAACCAAGTCCCCGCAAATTCCTTCATAATGGACCGCACCAAGTCCCTCCCAAATTCCCTAATAATGGACAGAACAAAATCCCCCTAAATTCCTACACAATGGACAGAACCAAGTCCCCAAAATTCTCTCATACTGGTCTAAACCAAGTTCCCCCAAATTCCCTCAAAATAGACTGAACCAAGTCATCAAAATTCCCTCATAGTGGACAGAACCAAGTCCTCCAAATCCCCTCAAAATGGAGAGAACCAAGTCCTCCAATTCCCTCAAAATGGAGAGAACCAAGTCCCCCCAAAAATCCCCTCATACTGGACCAAACGAGAACCCCCAAATCCTCTAGTATTAGACCGCAGCTCGGCTCCAATTACCTCTCGTTACTTTTTTTCCCCGCTGCAAACGGCTGCTGCTCCGAAAGATCAAAGCTCCCTGCGATGGAATTAATCTCCCCGGCGCTTCACTTAGCGAGTTCCCGCTGCCACGGAGAGAACAAACGTTAAATTTTCAACCTTTTCCTTGTTTATTCGGCTCGAATGAAGAGGAAACGAACGGGCATTTGTCAACGGAATATTAAATCGCTCGGTGATACGTGGAATTGGTGTAATCAACTTTATTGGATCAACCGTCAAAAATCTGTATTGGTAATAGGAACTTTTACGGATTTGAGGATCTAGTGTCAGGGGGTTTGTGCGTTCAACAGCATAATAAACTGGTTGCGGTTCAAATATTGATCTTAATCATTTCAGTGAAATGAAGGTTTTCAATTTACTGCTTTTTCCTGGGGATATCCAGAGCGGATGCGTGATTCCGTAATTCCAAATCCCTGATTATTATGCAACTAACACCCAAGCGGGTCTCAAAGTATTTTGCATAGAATCATCCAATGGACACGAGACAGCTAAACTAACCTTGGATAAAAGCAAGCCTCTATAACTCATTTTATGACTACAGCTTTCACTTTGGAAGCCTTAAAGATGATGAGATGGGTATCCCATAGCCCTAGCCCTGTTGAAAAAAGATGACGAGGTAATATATCTGTATATATGTGTGTATGGGTGTGTAAATACATGTAGCCCATATGACAACAATTTGTCATAAATCTTGGCCCAACTGTTTAAAAATCGAAGTTAATTTACGGCTGTAAACCCACTCAGGCATCTAACTGAACCATCATCCGAACGAGAGAGAGAGAGAGAGAGAGAGAGAGAGAGAGAGAGAGGATGAGATTTTCGAGAGAGAGAGACGGCTAATACAAACGTTAAAGGCCACTACGGGATAAATGAGAAGCGTCTTCCACGTCTCAAAGATGACCCCCAGGATCTGGTAATCTTTACGACCTCCTATCAGGGACCATCTGGCCCCTATCCGATGACATCTTCACGAGTCTTCGACGCCCCCAAACAACCAAACTCCAGCCCCCCCCCTCAAACCCTCCACCGCCCATTCCCTTTTACGGCCCTGAGATCTAACGGGCCTTGACGAATGGGCGGACGCCCTCCTCTACTGGAAAACGGGGTGCCAATCGGAACACGAAATGAAATTATTCCAGGCCATACCTAACCCCACCTCTTTCATTTTCCAGCTTTCCAGAACCCTCCCCGACTCCCGTATGTATCCCACCTCCTCTCCATCTCCATTTTCCAGGGGCAGGACGCCGCTGGAAAACTGGATGCCAATCCGGAGACGAAATGATATCTGGAATCATAATTCCACCCCTACACTAAGGGACATCCATCCCTCCCCCCTACCAAACCTTCCCATTCTCGTAGTCTGTTTTCCAGGGGCGTTTCGTTCCCGTTTCCAGTTTTCCAGCTGTCTTCACTTCCCCAGCCAGGTGGTTCTCTCTCTTAGCGTCTTTGTTTTCCAGACGAGAGAGATTTTTGTTTCGTTTTCGATTTAGGAAGCTTCTCTTTCCAAATTCGAAAGCCTTCATTTCTTGAGGCAAAAGCCCTTAGTTTGATATGGAATGCTAAGGTTCCCATTCTATAGGCTTTTCTTTCCATACTGAAGACCTTCATTTTCCCTTCAAACCGGAGAGCCCCTTTTCCATATTGAATGAAGGCTGCCATTTCCCCATTGACAAGTCCTTATTGTATACAGTGACAGATGAATGTATTGTACTGGAAAGCCAATACTTAAGATGGTAACTTTCCTACAATCTCTCTCTCTCTCTCTCTCTCTCTCTCTCTCTCTCTCTCTCTCTCTCTTGAAACTGATACTAAAAAATAAGAATGCATAAATAAAGAAATAGATAAATTATTTAACATGCTCTCTCTCTCTCTCTCTCTCTCTCTCTCTCTCTCTCTCTCTCTCTCTCTCTCTCTCTCTCTTTCTCTCTCTCTCTCTCTTGAAAACTGATACTAAAAAAATAAGAATGCCTAAATAAAAAAATAGATAAATTATTAACATGCTCTCTCTCTCTCTCTCTCTCTCTCTCTCTCTCTCTCTCTCTCACAACTTTAATGCAGATACTAATACAAAAAAATAAAAACCGCATGAATAAAGAGATAGATTAATTAACATGCACCAACTCTCTCTCTCTCTCTCTCTCTCTCTCTCTCTCTCTCTCTCTCTCTCTCTCTCACTTTCACTTTAATGCAGATACTGATACTGCAAAATAAAAATGCATAAATAAAAAGAAATAAAGATAGATAAATGATTTAATTAATATGCACCAACTCTCTCTCTCTCTCTCTCTCTCTCTCTCTCTCTCTCTCCTTTCGTCCCTTTTCCAACATGCCTACAATCCGTCTAACCATTTTATATGCTTTCATTTCACATCACCAAAACAATCTTTTAACCTCCGGAATCCTGTCCCCTTAACCAAATCCCTTCCCCGACGCGCCCCCCCCCCTTCTAATGGACAGGGATCAGTTGGCACCTTTTTTTTTTAGGGGGGGGGGTGTTGGTTGAGGTGGCGTGGGGTAGGAATACGGGTAGGACGGTGTGGGGTGGGGAGGGGGCGAATAAGGATGGAAACCTCCTCCTCTTCTTCCTCCCTACTTAGCAGATGAACGAAACGGCACGTCGCCGGATCAAACGTGGAGGAGAATCCGGCAGGAGTGAGAAAGAAATATATATTCCATTTTGTGGAAGCTGGTTATAAGCGTTTGGAGGAGATGAGCGGTGGTGGTGTGGAAGTTTTGGGGTCTCTCTCTCTCCTCTCTCTCTCTCATCTTCGGGCTCTCTCTCTCTCTCTCTCTCTCTCTCTCTCTCACATACAAGTACATACACCACACATACATACGCTCTAATAGATTACTGTAATACTGCTGGGTCGTTCTTCTTGAATTCTCTCTCTCTCTCTCTCTCTCTCTCTCTCTCTCTCTCTCTCTCTCTCTCTCTCGTACATACACTACACATACTAAGTTCTAATAGAGCGTTCTCTTTTTTTCTCTCTCTCTCTTTCTCTCTCTCTCTCTCTCTCAGTGATAATTAGCAGTGAGCTCTCGTCTCATTCTTTCTTCGTAGGATCCAATTACTTTTCTGTTTCTCTTTTTTTTTCTTTTTTCGGGAGGGGCCAATGGATCGTCCGCTCAAATTACACCGCAGCTATTGTTATACCGAAGAAGCAGCTGTGAAGCAAAACAATGAAACAGTGCACCTCACGTGGTGGACTGTAGGCAATGCTGAAAGGTGTTTGCCGCGTCCCTTTATCCCCTTACTGCTACCAGGTTTTAGCTTTTTACTTGACCTCCATTCTTGCTTTTTTTTTCCTTCAGTCTTCCTGCCCAACCTCTCTAATTTTACTTCATGGTGTAACAGTGGAGTTTCCTCCAAATACAACATTTAAATCATTTGAAGCCCCAAATGGCCATAGTTGCTCCCTTAGCTGAGCTTGACAACATAAATTGCACGAAGTCAATTCAAACAAATCAGGCTGTGTAGCAAAACAATGTCTGTTCATAACCAATTCCAAGCTTGGTAGAAAAATATGAATGAAAAAATTAACCTGTCAGTCTCATTGACTGTTTTCTTATTCATGCCGATTTGAACCTACGTGGTCGTTTGACCTTTAGAGAAATGTAATGTACGTAACAGTTCTGCGGCCGGTGAAGCATTCGGGGAAATAATTCATAATTTCTATTATACATTTAAAAATAGAATTTTTTGTCGTGACTGATAACCAACTGACGTTCCTCTGAGACAGTGACGTGAGCCGGCCATGTTCTATGCAGAGGAGTCTGGATATGGATGAGTCTGGGTACGGAAGATTCTGGGTACGGAAGAGTCCCGATATAGGGAGAGTCCAGATATGGAAGAGTCCAGACTACGGAGCAGGGTCCTAGATACTGCAGAAGAGTCGGATACAGGTAGAGTCAGGTACGGTAGAGTCCATATACGGTCGGTAGAGTCCGGACATGGAAGGTCCGGACATGGAAGAGTCCGGATACAGTAGAGTCCAGATACGTAGAGTCCAGATATAGAGATCCGGATATGGAAGAGTCCATATGTACCGATATGTAAGAGTCCGGATACGGCATAGTTCCAAATACTGCAGAGTTCCGGATACGCTAGAGTCCAGTACGGTAGAGTCTGGACATGAAAGAGTCCAGATACGGAAGAGTCCGGATACTGTAGATTCCAGATATGGAAGAGTCCTGATACAGAAGAGTCCGGATAACGAAGAGTCTGGATCCGAGAGAGTCCGGATATGGAAGAGTCTGGATACGGTAGATCTGGACATGATACAGCAGAGTTTAGATACGGCAGAGTCTGGATACGGAAGAGTCCGGATACGGTAGAATCCAGATACGGCAGAGTCCGGATACGGCAGCGTCCAGATATGGAAGAGTCCGGATACGGTAGAATCCAGATATGGCAGAGTCCGGATACGGCAGAATCCAGATACGGAAGAGTCCGGATACAGAAGAGTCTGGATACGGTAGAGTCCGGATATGGAAGAGTCCGGATATGTGAAGAGTCCGGATACGGAGGAGTTTAGATATGGGAAGAGTCCCGATAAGGAGAAAAAGTCCAGTCGTGGAAGGGTCCGGACACGGTAAAGTTCGGATACTGAAGAGTGCGGATATATATATATATATATATATATATATATATATATATATATATATATATATATATATATATATTATATATATATATATATATATCTATATATATATATATGACATTCCTTTGGAATGTTTTTCCCGACGTTCATTTGTCCACCATCAGCAATTTCGTGAGAGGCTACTGCTGCTGCTTCTTCGGTATAACAATAACTGCGGTGCAATTTGAGCGGACGATCCATTGGCCCCTCCCGAAAAAAAAAAAAAAAAAAAAAAAAAAAAAAAGAGAACCAGAAAGTAATTGGATCCTACGAAGAAAGAATGAGACGAGAGCTCACTGCTAATTATCACTGAGAGAGGAGATAGAGGAAGGAGAGGAGGAGGAGCGAGAAGAGAAAGGAGAAAGAGAGGAGAGAGAGAGAGAAACGGTATCCAATAGTGTTCCGGCAAATTGCTGTTTATTTAACACAATACCAATTTAGGTGTAACTATGAGAGAGAGAAGAGAGAGAGAGAGAGAGAGAGAGAGA